>NW_026731711.1:27500-252500 GCF_028476545.2 Physella acuta | reverse complement strand
TTTTCGTGGGATGTGTTCTTTCTCATGCCAGTTCTTCAAAGGTTAACTTTCCGCACTAAGACAACTCTAGAATAACTCATAATTTGAAGATGATTCAAACGCCAACTTTGGTAGTACTTCTGCTCTGTTATTGCTGCATACATCGGACTATTAAACTAAATCCAACATTAGACAACAAAACTAACAGCAACTTTAGACATTACGACGGTTACATTGTAAATTTGGACATTACGACGGTTACATTGTAACTTCAAACGTTGTGATATTCCTATGGTAACTTTGGATTTTAAGATACATCTTTAAACCTATTATATTTTAGATTTTTTTTTAGCGTTAAGCATCACGAAAGATGTTTTTTTTACTTTGGACGATTTAACACTGACTGATACCTTAAGACTTGAATGATATTTCTTTGTTAAACCAATGACGGAGATATAGTTCTGTTGTAATGTTAAACATTAAGACATGCATATTGCAGCTTTATGTGCGCAGAATGCTGTTTTATAACTTCGGATAAACTAGATAGATATATTTACATTCAAAGGTCCCCAAGTCATATCATATCTGCTGATCATGTACTAAGCAAGTCAGCACAGTAGCATGTATCCTTTAATTGTTATAATTCTTATGTAAACATTACTGGTGTACTTTAGCGTTCTGCCGTACATAACTTTGCACATCATCGTTGAAACAAGTTTCCAACATTGAGTAATGGGAAAATATTGCGACTCTTAGTATCTATGTTTAGGCGTTCATTACTTTTTTGTTGTGGGATTGTGTGGTCGAGTGGATAGAACGCTCAACTACTAACAGGAATATCTCGAGTCCGGATCTGGGTATAGATTCGAGACACCAGGACTTCCCATCTCTGGTGGGTACCTGCTTCACGTTAGACGAAATAAAGGCGGCTGGGCATAGTGCTGACCACGCCGTCCTTTCATATGCTGAGATCAAGAAACATACAAACTCTTTGTTTTTTAGTTATCTGCCATACAGATCGCTGTTTTTTTATTGTTAGGATTTTTTTTTTTACTTCTTTCGCTCATAAGCCCCGAATGTACGCATTTATATTAAAATGTTATCTAACCGTATGCCAAGCACGAATCAAATCTTTTGGCCGTTTTTTTTGGTCAACATTTCACTTTTGGAGTGGATTATAGATCTTACAGACTAACACCAAACCCATAAACCTTCAAAAGGCAATGATTGCATCTAAATCAATGGGTCTTAAGGGGTCGGCGTGGTCGAGTCGGTAAAGCTCATGGTTGCTAAACCGAAAAGTCTCGAGTTCGAACCCCCGGGCTAATGAGACAACTTCAAAATGAAAGAACTTGTTGTTTGTTCTTGGTTGGACAAAGGCTATGGAAGCAAATTCAAAAAGAAAAGCAGGCTGAAATCGGAGTCAATGGCCTCAATGGCGCATAACCAGTTGACACGTATACTTGTGGTCGAGTTAGCAAAAGCTCAAGGTTGTTAAACCGGAAAAGTCTTGAGTTCAAACCCCCTGGTAGATAAGGCTCGATTCCTTCCAACACCAAAAATTAAGAACGAAGAAGAAGAAGAAGTGGGTCTTAACCTGGGTGCGATCGAACCCCAGGGGTTGATGCGAAATTCTGCTCCAGTGAAATAACCCGACATAAATCTACACAAATGTTAAAATATGGGTTTCTGAAACTGTACTTTAACTGATCTTCAAATTGACATTCATTCACTGTGTCCAAATGAAATTGCTTTATTAAATTTTTTGTCGTTTCAAACTGTAGATCCTTATAGCTCACACTTAATGCTATTAATAACATAATTTACCTGATGGTAAAAGAAATGCTTTGTAATTATGATTACATTTTCACATCACAGAGAAAACAAATTGATTAAAAATCTAATTCATGAATCGCAGTAAGTAAAATCTATCTATATATATAATTCTCTTCTGGGAGACGTTAGAAAACAAGCTGTAAGCGCGCCGAGCAGTCCCCTCTTTTCCTCTCTAGGCATATCGCAACCACCCCCACACCCACATGGTCTGGTGAGTTGTAGTTCACGCTAAATGTTTACATCGTAGAGCCGGGTTTAGTGACGGCTATTAGGGGCAGATAATTTAGTATAAAACTATTTTATACTTAGGGGAAGTAACTAAGTGGAGGCTGCTTTCACGTGGGTGGGGGTTGGGGTAGGGGTTGGGGGAAAGTAGGGTTTTAGTGTTGTAAAGCAAATATTTTCAGTGGCAGCATTGGTACTGTCGAATTCACAAATTATGAATTACTGAAAAGTAGAAAATAAAACAACTAAATAGCGGCGTATGATACGCCGCGGGTCGGCTCGTATATATAATTCTCTTCTTGGAGCCGCTAGAAAACAAGCTGCTAACGCGCCTAGAAAACAAGCTGCAAACGCGCCTAGAAAACAAGCTGTAAACGCGCTCCCTACCTCCCCACCCCTACATGGTTTTAGTGAGCTGTGTTCACTCTAAATGTTTACAAGCAGAGCCAACGATTTTAAACTTAAGGGGGGGGGGGGGGAGGGGGGGGGGAAGGAACGAGCTACTTATAGTGTTTTAAAGAAATATTTTCAGTGGCAGCGTTGGTACTGTCGAATTCACAAATTTTGAATTACTGAAAAGTAGAAAAAACAACAACTAAATAGCTGCGTATGCTATGCCGCGGGCCGGCTCATACAATAAAATTTTCTTCGAATTGTTTCCAAAAAAATTAAAAACACTTTTTCCTTGGTTTTGAGGAAAATGCATAGTCTACTCTTTAATTCCTGGAAAAGTTCTATGAACCACCTTACGTTTATAAAAATAAATACCCCCCCCCCCCTTTGCAAATGTAATGAAGATCAACCTGACCCCATTACACTTGACCTTCGAAGTTTCACATGATTAATTATTTTTTTTAAACCAGAACATTTTTTGGTCTGCCCGTCATTTATAATCTTAAAGATTTTAATTTTTATTTTGTGCGCGCAATTCTTCTTGTTTAATTATTTTTTTTTCTCAAAGTTTGAAAAAAAAATATGTATTTAAATTTGTGTTACATAATTTTCTTTTTTTTAAATCGAATTTTTTAACCAATGAATGAATTCTGCGCAGATTTTATGTAACACTCTCGCAACTGCACGAAATAAACTTTTTTTTTATCGGTTGAAAAATATTTAGATTAGAAATTTAGAATAAACCTATCTAACAAGTAATGAGTTTATTTTTTTCATTTAGATTAGAACGTTAGAATAAATCTAGCTCACAAGTAATTAGTTTATATCTTCCTATTTCTTATTTTCATGGATCCGATTGAAATAGCTTCAGGGTGTATGGGAATTCGTCAGCGTGAGCAATTAGCTCTAAACTTTCGCTCTATTTAACCACGCCAGCGGCTGGGAAATGAGAAAGGCGCTGAATACAACATCTTACGTGTAAAATACAGAGGTAACGAATTCAGATAGGCTTCTGGTATAAGAGCACGAAATCTTTATACAGACATGAACGTTTGGTTTTGTTACAGTGGATCAATGAAAACATTTTGGGCCGGAGGTGTAGTTAAATTCTTTTCAAATCCATGTTTATTAAATTATTTTCTTCCACCCCCCTTTTTTTTAAAATTTGAATTGATCAACGTTAAACAAGGAAAAGAGCCAATTATTTTTTTAAAATCGGTATTAGTCGTTATTATTGTTAATTCGTTGAGTAAACTGTTTGCAAAGTCTTTCAGCTCAAACAATTCGAAATCGCAGTCATTTAAATCTAGTGCGTTAATCTTTTTTGAAAAAAAATTGCATCGGATTTTAATGTTTTTTAAAAAGGTTAGAAGGTGGCACTGCGTTGAAGAAGTTTCTGGGCATGGTTCTATAGATAGGGAAGGAGTTAGGATTATGGGCTAAAATGATGTATCATTGGCGTCAAGGTAAAAGTGATTTAGCTGTCTGTATCGGGCTAAATAGGGGACGGTGTTGCCTAGCGCTAGAGAGCTGGACTGCTAACCCGTATGTCTCGAATTCTGATCCGGGTTCAAGTCAGTAGACCGTCCCTAAGTCCACCCAGCTCCAATGGGTACCTAACTCACGTTAGTAAAGGCGGCTGGGAATTGTGCTGGCCACACTATCCCTTCAGAAACCGAGGTTACAGAAACAGGTAAACTCTACTTCACTCGCACCACAGACAGTCAGGTTTAGAAAGCGAACTTTACTTTTTATCAGGCTATACGTAAAATACACGCATTGCCACACACATGCTAGCCTACTTCAGCTTTATCCAACATCATCACCAGCGTTTCACGTCCGTTCCCAACCCTTCTCTCTCTTTCTCTCTCTCTCTCTCTCTCTCTCTCTCTCTCTCTCTCTCTCTCTCTCTCTCTCTCTCTCTCTCCCTCTATCTATCTCTCTCTAAAACACACACAACTGCACGTGATAAAATAAAAAACAAACAGCCTGAGTGTTGACTCAGAGTGAGTTAACTATTTGATCTGGCGTCAATGACGCCATGTTAAATGGAGTCATACAATTACAAAAAAAAAATCTGCCTGTAATCAGAATCAATACTCTCTCTTAATAGAACGCGCTGCGAGCCGATTATAAATCGACAATGTAAATGATTACCCATAATAGTTTTTATTACTAGTTTTTATTTTTCTATGGGGGGTGGGGGTGGGGGGGGGGGGGGAATGGGCGTCGTTGTCTATTGATTGCTTTACTCATTTTTAGTATTTTTATTATGTAACCCATCAAATTCATCTATTTTTTATTTGTTTAGTTAAATCAAATTTACAACAACCTAATAATTAAGTACGGTTATTTAACAAATGATTGCAGTATTGTCACAAGACGGAGCGGGTGGGGTGAGCTTACAGTACTGGGCGGGGGGGGGGGGGTCTCTGTATGTATGGGGAGAATTAGGGGCTGGGGGCATAATTTGCGTGATGGTCAAACCATTTAGGGTGTGGGGGTGACATCATGTCGAAAAGTGGCAAAATTTACTGATATCAAAATGCGTTGTCGAGTATTAATAATTAATAAAGTTAAAGTGTAAATTTAGTCCGCCCCCCCCCCACCCCCCGCGAAAGTTTCAGGTTCCACCCTCCCCTTATAGAAAAATATAGAAAAAAAACTTCTAAAAGAAACACTACTGATCACTTTTATTTTTCTATATATCAAGTACTTGCTACAGTATACCACTTCTTTATTGAGTACTTGCTACAGTATACTATTTCTTTATCAAATACTTGCTAAGGTATACCTTTTCTATATCAAGTATTTGCTACAGTATACCATTTCTATATCAAATACTTAATACAGTTTACCATTTCTTTATCAAGTACTTGCTACAGTATACCATTTCTTTATCAAGTACTTGCTAGAGTAAACCACTTTAAAATGTTCGATCAGGGGGAAATGCCAGATTTGACAAATGTTTAATGGGGTCGGTTTGTTAAATTCGCATTGGTCAACATAGTTTAACATGGGCGACTGCACAGTATTACTGTAGGAAATGTAGCGTGAATACCATTAGAGGCATCAAAGAGATCTGGGTTGGAAGATTTATACAAGCACTATGGGTTTAGATATGGGGGGGTGGGGTGGTGGAGGGGTGACGCCATCAGTTACCGTACCAGTGACGCCAAGCTAGTGACTCCAACCAGTTTAAAACAAATTCTCACTGTGACGCTGACTCACTCATCTCCCTGCCGTCCGTCTCCACCCACACTAAAACGCTTTCAACAGCAAATTGTTATTGATTGACTGTTTAAAAAAATCCCTTCAGTGTCGCTGAATTTTATTACCTTCTAATGTTGTTTCATCTTGTTCATCAGGCCACACACACATCGCCTACTGAGTTTTATGGTTATAAGTATAAGTGTGTGTATATATATATATATATATATATATATATATATATATATATATATATATATATATATATATATATATATACAGGGGCGTAGCGAGGGGGGGGGGGGGGGGCGGGGGGTGCGGACCGCACCGGGTGACACCATTTAGGGAAAAACTTGAGGGGGGGGGGGTGCAAATCGAAAACTTGAGGGGGGTGCAAATCGAAAACTTTGTCCCCGGGAAGGGTCGCTACGCCTCTGGGGGGTGACACCATTAAGTGCCGCACCGGGTGACACCCGACCTCGCTACGTCACTGTATATATATATATATATATATATATATATATATATATATATATATATATATATATATATATATATATTCATACTCGTATATATATATATATATATATATATATATATATATATATATATTCATACTCGTATATATATATATATATATATATATATTCATACTCGTGTATATATATATATATATATATATATATATATATATATATATATATATATATATACGTATGTATTTATGTATAAATGTGTACACATATATATATATATATATATATATATATATATATATATATATATATATATATATATATATATATATATACATGCATAAATACAAAGATACACTCCCTTCGGGCCAGCATCAAACATAAAAATTGTCACACAAATATCTTCCAAATCTACACAATCACCCCTTCTCCCTTTATCGAACAGCCCCCAAGTTGCTGCAAATAAGGCAAATTTTATTCAAAAACAAAATTAACTTTTTAACAAGGGGCAGTAATTGCGGCATTTCTGGGAACTCTCCCAAATTCTTGCTGTTATTTTGTCTCTTCTTCTCTCCCCCTATCTAACTCTTCATCTGCTTTCTTCCTCACTTCCCCTGTGTTTTAAAACCAGTTTTAAATATTTCATTCATCTGTACCTCCCCCAGTTTCTCCCCCTTCTCCCAGCTCAACTACATCATAAAATCAATGCCTCCTTTACGCACCTCACCCCCCCCCCACCCTAACACAATCTCCCATCACGTGATGCGTGCCAACAGTTGCCCAAACAACGCCACGTCCCGTGACGTCACTCCCGTGCTTGTATTATTTATGTTTTCATTACGTCCCTCCACATGCGCACATTAACCCTTTTCATGCCGTGACACTCCAATACACTTCCAATTCCCTCAACTCGCATTCCTTCATTCCCCTCGCCTTGTTCCTCTATTAAATATTCTATTTCAGTTGAAAGCTTGGGTTTAAAAAAAAAATCTTTTCTAAACTTTTCAGCCGAAAATTACGTGAACTTCAATTTGGGAGTAATGCAGTTGGAATGGCAATATATATATATATATATATATATATATATATATATATATATATATATATATATATATATATATATATATATATATATATAAAATCAAACAACTGCTGCCTTGTAGCTTCGTCTTGGTTGGACAAAGGCTATAAAAGCAAATACAAAAAGAAAAGCAGACTGAAATCGGATTCAATGCATATATGGCGGATAATATGGAGACACGAAGAAAATCGCTTAGCACTCAGCTTTTTGAAGTACGTTTATTGACTAGGATTCTCATACCACTTTGGACATTAGTAGTTTTGCCGTTTCTCTTTAGCTGTCTTTCATTATATCGTATTATTCATCAAGTTAATGTTCAGAAGCTTAATTTTTTTTTTTTTTTTTTTACTTAAGTTTTTATCAATAAATTGTATTAAACATTTGCAATTAAATTTTATTAAGACATTAATGATCTGGTTGTTGATAATAAAATTTTAATTATATAGTGCTGATAGGTTCTAGTTAAATTTTTACTGTAAAAAGAATATTTATTTTAAATTTCTTTAACATTCTTAGCTGAACAAATGTTTTTCTATAAAAAATACAATTTAAATATAAAATTATTTTCCTTGAAACTCCGATCCATTTTTACTTTATGGTGTAAAAGACAATTCTGATAGACAACCTAAAGTTTGTAATGCTAATCTCCCTTGACGAGTTTTCCCACCAGTCAAGTCTAGACGCCAAATATTGTGTTCGGCGCGTGCTGTTGCTCCGCTGTGTCAATCATTGGGACGAAACACCCAGTAATCTCGAACCCAACTTGCTTCTGGGTTTCTATTTTTGGCAAAGGATTGAAACGTTCCACTGGTTTATATGCTCTTGTTTTTTTTCCGTTTAATCTATCATAGTTTTTTTGTTGGTGTTTCTTTTTTTTGTTTTGTTTTAAAAAGTTGTTCAATTTCAAAACCATAATCTACACTTAAATTTTAAAGTTCTTTTTTTGTGTGATTTCGTACAGTATAGTATCACAAAAGGAAAACTCAGGATTTACAATTGTTTTAAATTTTGTTTGTTTCTCTACCTTTGAATATTCGAATCAGCTCGCAATACGTTTTTATTGTTGTATTTTAAAATATTAAGTTATCTCTTCAAATTCATTTTTCACAGAAGGTATCGAATATCCGATGATCATTTCAATCCAAGGATTATATTCCAAATCATTTTTTTTCTAATTTTTTTTTTTTTTTGGCTTGGCTGTGTTGGGTTTCAATCACATATTAAATTCTAAAACAAATAACAAATATTTAATCTAGACGCCCCGGAAAAAAAATGTTGTCTTAAAAGATATCGGGTTTAGCAAGTTTTTTTTCTTCTATTCTACGGATTGAAGTATTATTGTATTATCTTTGAGAGGATCGTATTATAAAGGAACATATTTTATTTTTTTCAATGAGATGTGTTGTTTTTAGAAAAGAATTATTCTTTTTATTCTCTCGTTCGTTTTTAAATTTAGTTTATGAAATGAAGTGAACGAAGATGAGTTTGACAATAAGTGATGGATTTTATCACCGGAACCGGAAACGGTGCCAGTTTAAACATTACCGGAAAGGTCCCGGCGCAGACGCCGAGATAGACAGAAACAAGATGGCGCTGTTTCCAGCACCGGAAATGGATATGAGTATTCCTTTCGAGCAAGAAATCGCCGAGAACCAAAGACACTTCAGTCTGGAAGGACCATTGTGTCTTGAGTCTCGTTGTTTTTCAGCGAGCCACCGAGGGGGTTGTCCGCCCCACCCCCGCTCTCCCCGTCCATGGTGTCGCCATAAAGCAGATCGGTGTAATTATTGGAAAGAACGAAAACGTCAGAAATTCAATTTCCACGATAGCGGAGAGACTGGGAATCGGGACATCTGGCCGGAATCCATTTTCAGGAGTCCGGCAGTCTGTCACTCTGGAACCGCGGCGGTCTCCGAATATTATTGCTCCACGGAGCCCCGGAATCTTCAGACATCATCTACGCAAACCTCAACACCCGGTTCGTTCACGTCATTGTCGATCTTATCCACGCTTTCATCGCTTCCGTCAAAACTCTTGCTCGCGGGGGTAAAACGTGTTTCCGGCTGCGCGCGCACTTTGTCCTCTGTGTGTGTCTACGTCATCCTCTTCTCCTACCTGTACGGCGTCCATGACGTCACCGCCTGTTATAAATTCCCACCAGGTGTCCGAGACCCGTGCGAGGGCTGGATCTGCAAGTTCGGTGCCGAGTGCATGTCTTCGATGGACGGGCAGATGGCACGGTGCCAGTGCCCGGCAGAGTGCCCGTCCTACGGCGACAGCGTCGGCAGCAAGCCGGTGTGCGGCAACGACGGCAACGACTACGCCAACATGTGTGAGCTGAGGAAGACGGCATGTCTGAGGATGGAGGACATTCGGGTCAAGTACTACGGCAAATGTGGTAGGTCATTTTTTCTTACCCCCCGCTTGAAAACATATATATAAAAATATAACTATTTTATTTAAACCACTACGCTACTTTTATAATCCAGGAGTTATTAACTATCAACCTTAACTATCATAATAGCTTGCTGTGCTTCGTTGCTTTTATAAACCAACATTAACTTTAACTTCTAACTTTTTATTTTAAATATTTATTAGATCAGATTTTTTTTTTACTTTATATTTATTATGACTGAGCTAGGCTATTATAATAATATACGTTATTACAAAATTTACATATAAATATTGGGATTCCTAGTCATATATTAGAACTGAGTCAAGCGTTTACGAATAGTATAGGGCCTACTCCTTTACACTTTAACTTATTAAACGGGTATTCCTAGTCTATGGACAGATCTATTGTGTCTATCATGGGCTAATAATTGTAGTTACTTCCCTTTTCGCTCTTTTTTCGCTGGCTAGGACTTTTTATCCCAGGAATTACTTCTGTTATTTAAAAAAAAAAGTTTCGAACCCCTCTTAGACAGAGAAGGTACTAAGTAGAATGTGTTTCTACCCCACCACCTCAAGACGCGAGTTCAGATAAGAAAAAGCTAATGTATGTGAAAGTGTGAACCTAAATTAAGAGTTTGAAGAGGCGAAAGTTATTGAAAGGGTACATTCCATGCGGGCTTTTGAAATTTGATCTTGAATTTACACTCTTTGACTTTAAAAAAAAAGCCTTACAATAAACCTACCTTAACCATAAGCCTACCAGTAAACAACCTTAACCATAAGCATTACAGTAAACCTACCAGTAAACCACCTTAGCCACTGAACATAACCCTAAACCAACCACTATACCCACCGAAGCCTTTACAACGCCCCAACCGCCACAGCCCCTAAACCCACTCACCACAAACTAAATGGACCGACCCACCAGACATCCATATTGTATGACCTCACAGTTTTCCCGACCACCCACGGGCTAGGCGCCAAAGCGACTGGCCCCTTTTTCTGTTCCAATTACCCAGTAATTATCATTAAATAATTATGTCACACCCGTGGGGATACCCCGTAGACCCCTAAGGAGGGGGTGGGCTGGTGTAATATGCATCAAAAGGGGGTTCCGCCTGTGTTTGTTGTTTTCACTTTGTAGTTACGTTCATCGCCCCGTCGTTCACAACAGCGGGAAATGTTTGCAGCGATATAAAAGCTTTCTACAGAGTTAGAAAGATAAAGATTTATTACTACCAAACAGAGAGAGTAAAAGCCTTCATTGTATGTGTTTAAAAAGTGTTTTTAAAATTTGTAAATAGTAAAAAGCATCCTTGTATTTTAAAAAACAAAGCAATTATTTTGACGAGTTGTACATTTTAACGCAATTTTTTTTTAAAATATAAATTTATCAAATCGTTTAACCCCTTAAATAAGTAGCACAAAGAATCATATTTAGGCCTAAGGATCCATAACACAATTGAAGTAAGAGTTCTTATGGTTTTTGATCTAGTCATATGAAGGGAAGGAGCGGTAAGGACTTTGCCCAGCCGCCTTTACTTTCCCCAACATGAGTTAGGTACCCATCAGAACTGAGTGGACTCAGGGACGGTCTACTGGCTAGAACCCGGATTCGCACTCGTGACTTCGGTTTAGTAGCCTAGCGTTCTACCGCTTAGTGTCACACCGTTCCTTCAAATAAGTCGTGTGATTGTTGTTGTAAGCAAAAGCAGTACAGCTTTATAACTGACAGTCACAAAATTCTAAATTGAAATAAATCCATGTAGTTTTTTTTTTAAATTCTCTATTCTTTAGACCAAACAAAAGTGACGAAAAGTTATTTGTTAATTTTTAAATAATAAATGATTTAAATAATCCTCTTTTTTTCAGCCACATATACAAACATATCAGTCTCTACACGTTAGTTCAGAAAAAAAAAAAAACATCCTATAATAGCGTTAGTGTAGCTCATCAAAGACTAAACATCCCCAATTCTATTACCTTTGATAGCATTTTTCTTTTGTTCTTTTCGCGGTAGAAAAAAAATCCATAATCAATGCAAAAAATATCTCATAACCTCATTAGGAACTAATTAGCTATTAATCAATTATATATTTTTTGTGTTGTTTTAAGCCGGCAGGGCTTGCGTGATTAGCTGGCAAATTGAAATCCAATTTTACGGAGGCTGTTGTTTTTTGTCCTGGCTATACAACGCATAGTTTTTGTCTGTATTATAAACTTTTTTAATGAGTAATGGGAGAAAACTCACTTCAGTTCTCTTTCTTTAAAAAAAATTAACACAAAAAAAAAAGAAAGTACAAATTGCTTTTTTTTAATTTAGAACTATTTTTCTACTCAATTAATTTGTTATGTTTTTCAAGTATATAAAAGATGGAGTAATTAGTATATATTTCATATGCCCAATGAGAGGCATCTGACACTTTAATTAGTAGGATTTAAGACTATGTTAAATTTCAGAATGTATTTTAACAATTGCTTTCGGAAAACGTTCGTAGATTTGATGTATCAAATTCTTTAAAAAAAAAAAAAAAAAAAAAAAAAAAAGTACAAGTACAACAGTATGCAAATCAATCATATTATAACAATAACAACATTTTCAGTTTACATTTCACTATTGTTAAGTACAGTTGTGTGAAGGTTGTCTATGTGAAGTATAGCTATGTGAAGTATAGCAAGTATAGTTTTATGAAGTGTAGATATGTGATGTATAGCCATTAAATGGTGCTAAAGGTCAGTTGTAGCTTAGGTTAGAATAGGCTAAAATAGTTTAGAACGTAGAGCAGAGGCGTGTTTTAGTTGAGTTAACCCCGGGGTGTTTAGGTATTTTTATCCCAAGGTCCTTTACGGGTATAAAAGCTGGAGTGAACGATTGTGAAGGGCCATTTGGTTAGTAGCGGCTAGGAACGTGGGCTTGTTGTGTGATGTGTAAAGATGAGAACTAATAAAGTATTGAACAAGATTTCGGATCGTTTTCTACATTCAATAATTCAATTCAATGGTTTGTGAAGCATATCTATGTGAAGCATATCTATATGAAGTAGGCCTATAGCTATTTGAAGTATAGTTAAGTGAAGTACAGTTACATTACATTATCTGTCAACATGTTATTATCCTGCGAAATCAATGAAGTAGCTAGTATTAAAAAAAACGAATTTTAAAAAATACGAACAGCTCTAATCGATCTGAAATGTGTTTAAGTGCTTGCCCGTCCCTTCACTCTCAACCCCCACCCCCAAAATCAGAGCTGGGGGAAGAGTATAGTAAAGTATAGCCCAGTGGTTACACGGCGGTACTGATAGACCGATATTCTCTCTGGTGAGGCCGTGAGACTTGATACTGCCACATCTAAGTCTGGAGAGTACGATAATGCTTGGCTTTATACTGGAAAACTTCCTCACCCACGTCATACTACCGCATGCTGTGGTCCGGTGGCGCCACAAGGCAGGGGCGGGGCTGCGGTCCGCACCGGGTGGTACCTTTTTTTTGGGGGGGGGGGGGGGGGGGGTGACACCAAATTGGAAAAAAAATCATAAAATTTGCTATCAAAACAATAGGGTATCCAGTTTAAAATAATAAAATAGGAGAAGGGTGACACCAAACCGAAAATTGAAAAATGTGTGTGTGTTGGGGGGGGGGGGGACACTTTCAGTGACACCCGACCTAGCGACGCCTTCACTGTGGACACACTAATATCATAACCTACAAACTTTGCTCAGGCACATAGATTGACGATATAGAGCGTATCTACACTGATTATTATGGGACAGCGTGGTCGGATGGTAGAGCTCACGACTGCTACAACGAAACTCTTCGAGTTCTGATCCCGGGTTCAAACCTGTTCCTGCGTCCATCCGGCTCTGATGTGTAACCAATTCATATTAGTGAAAAAGCGCGGCTGGGCATAGTGCTGACCATACTATCCCCACGTATGCCGAGGTCGTTGAAACAGAAGAACTCTACTGTGCCTTATTCACGAGCAAGAAAAAATGATGTTGCTGTTTAGAAAGCTCGTTTCACGCTATATTGGGTAAAAATAACCACCGTTAAAATAAGTGCAATCGATAAATTATTTCCATCAACTTATTTATTTAACTAACTATTACAAGTGAATACGAATCATGATTGCCAAACATCATTTAAAAAAAAAAATTTAAAAGTAAAAAAAAATAATCATACAAAATTTTACCGTTGATCCCCCCCCCCCTCAGTTCTATCAAGCCAGCGCGCGCCATTAGCTAACGACGGATGAATGTTATGATTAAATTAATGCCTATTGACGGACCGTCAGGCAAAAGCTGAAACCTTGATGCTCCGATTGCGTGATCGGTCCATCGCATCAGCCCGTTTTGTGGACAAGGGTGAACGATGACAGTTGATAATGGCTATAGATAATGACAGATGATAACGGCAGTCCATATTGTATTCTATTTTAAGTTTGTTTATACAGTAAACATACACAAAGTCTATCTTCCTTTAAGTTTGTTGTTAAGTTTATTGTTAAGTGTGTTGTTAAGAGTGTTGTTAAGTTTGTTGTTACAGTAGCGTAGCGATGGGGGGGGGGGGGGGCGGGGCGGGGGGACATATGTCCCCGGGCGCCGAGCTTAGGGGGCGCCAAAATGGGTTGGAAAAATAAATTGAAAGGTTGAGGAGGGTGCAAATTGAAAGTTTGAGGGGGGGGGGGTGCAAATCAAAATCTCGAGGGGGGGTGCAAATCGAAAGTTTGAGGGGGGGGGGTGCAAATCGAAATCTCGAGGGGGGGGGTGCAAATCGAAAAGTTTGTCCCCGGGCGCCGGGAAGGGTCGCTACGCCTCTGTGTTGTTAGGTTTGTTGTATCAGATTATGATTTTACCATACATCGACTCAAATTAAACTTACGGTTAAGGCTTAAAAACAATTTTAATATGCGTCGTCCTTCGTATCCAATTTTGAGACTTGGATTTAAACTCCACAAGTTTTGATAAATCTATGCTATAGCTTATCACTCGCGTGACTAGATATTTTTGTACAGCCGGCTCTTCCAAAAGTGGACAGAATTTTTTAAAAATCAATTTTTAACTTCTATTTCTGTGATTTCACCGCTATGACAAGTTATATTCATCAAACTTATCCCGTGTGTAGACATTTCTGACAAGTTTATTTTAAAAAATTGATCTCTCTGTGTCCAGATTCCCCCCCCCCCAAATATTTATAAAAGTGTTTCTCAAATGTAGCCAGATTTTTCCCCCCAATATTTATAAAAGTGTTTCTCAAATGTGACCAGGTTTTTTTTCAAGCACGTTTTAAACTATTTTCTCTTCAACGAATGAAAGCTGAAGAAGTTGTTTCTTCAGATGCTAGACCGAACGTCGACAGTTTTGACAAGCGCTTTCAAAAATCTTGAAGCACTTTGATTGTCTTTATAATAACACTCTGAAAAAACTTAGCAGAAATAACCCAACTGGCATCAAAGTGCCAGTTACGTCACATTTTTTCTAGGAACAACTTTACTGAATTATTCTTGGAGTTGTTTTATTTTTTTTTATTTTTCTGTATTTTTATCTTATATATAAGGAGAGGGGACTTCCTCAAACTAAAATTGCTTTTAGATTGGATTTCATCAAACAAAGATGGCTTTTAGATATCGCTTCGTAAAACAAAGATGGTTTTTAGATATGATTCGTCAAGTATGGTTTTTAAATATATCGCTTCGTAAAGCAAAGAAGGCTTTTGCTACTTTTAGATATGCCTTCGCCAAATAAAGATGACTTTCAGCTGGGACTTAATCAAACATAAATGGATTTTATATGGGACGATGTCATAAAAAGGATGGCTTTTAGATGGGGACCGTCAAACGAAGATGGTTTCTAGATAGGACTTCGATTTACAAAAGATGGTTTTTGGATTGGAGTTCGTAAAATAAAAATTGTTCTTATATGGGACGCTGTCAAACAAAGATGGCTTTTAGCAGAAACTACGGCAAACAAAGATGGCTTTTAGCAGAAACTACGGCAAACAAAGATGGCTTTTAGCAGGGACTACGACAAAGATGGCTTTTAGCAGTGACTATGACAAACAAAGATGGCTTTTAGCAGGGACTACGACAAACAAAAATGGCTTTTAGCAGTGACTATGACAAACAAAGATGACGTTTAGCAGTGACTATGACAAACAAAAATGGCTTTTAGCAGGAACTACGACAAACAAAGATGGCTTTTAGCAGGGACTCCGACAGAAATAAGATGGCTTTTAGCTGAGACCTCGTCGAATAAAGAAGGTGTTTAACCCCGTAGGAGTCGAGTCAGAATTTCCGAGATACCAGACCTATCATCGTCCATCTTCGTCATGAGAGGCCATTTTAAAGAGGCCACTTGTGGCTATTTGACTGTTGACGGGAGGGGTTGGGGTTATAAAAATAGAAAGATAGATGTCATTAAAATTAGGAGTTTAGACTTTTTTGGACGAGAACACGATTAAAAATGGGTGCGAGGGCGTGAAATTTTTTTTTTAAAAGATTCGATACGTCAAATTTTTAGATCAAGATTATTTATGTTTCGGTAAAAAAAAAAATAGTTTTAGGGTAGAAAATCGACAGGGGTTAGAGGATATTAGGTGAATTAGAGAATTAGTGAACTGTGGGGTGAGTTTAGTGGATGGGTAGTGGGTGAGTGATTGAGTTTTGGTAGCAAGTGAAAAAGTGAAGTGAGACATTGATTTATTAAGGTACAGAGGTTAAATAGATGGTGAATGTGTGGAGTAAAGGGTTAAAGAGAGAGCTGACAAATGAGCTGAGTAGAGAGTGTTAGAAATATAGATGAGACTTGAAAGGGTTAAAGAGATAGATGGTAAATGTGTGGGGTAGGGGGGGTTAAAGAGATAGATGGCTAATGTGTGGGGTAGAGAGGGTTAAACATATAGATGGTTAATGTGTGGGATAGGGAGGGTTAAAGAGATAGATGGCTAATGTGTGGGGTAGAGAGGGTTAAAAATATAGATGGTTAATGTGTGGGGTAGAGAGGGTTAAAGAGATAGATGGTAAATGTTTGGGATAGAGAGGGTTAAACACATAGATGGTTAATGTGTGGGGTAGAGAGGGTTAAAGAGATAGATGGTTAATGTGTGGGGTAGAGAGGGTTAAAGAGATAGATGGTTAATGTGTGGGGTAGAGGGGGTTAAAGAGATAGATGGTAAATGTGTGGGGTAGAGAGGGTTAAAAATATAGATGGTTAATGTGTGGGGTAGGGAGGGTTAAAAATATAGATGGTTAATGTGTGGGGTAGAGAGGGTTAAAGAGATAGATGGTTAATGTGTGGGGTAGAGGGGGTTAAAGAGATAGATGGTAAATGTGTGGGGTAGAGAGGGTTAAAAATATAGATGGTTAATGTGTGGGGTAGGGAGGGTTAAAAATATAGATGGTTAATGTGTGGGGTAGAGAGGGTTAAAGAGATAGATGGCTAATGTGTGGGGTAGAGAGGGTTAAAGAGATAGATGGTTAATGTGTGGGGTAGAGAGTGTTAAAGAGATAGATGGTTAATGTGTGGGGTAGAGAGGGTTAAAGAGATAGATGGTTAATGTGTGGGGTAGAGAGGGTTAAAGAGATAGATGGTTAATGTGTGGGGTAGAGAGGGTTAAAGAGATAGATGGTTAATGTGTGGGGTAGAGAGGGTTAAAGAGATAGATGGTTAATGTGTGGGGGATAGAAAGGGTTAAAGAGATAGATGGTTAATGTGTGGGGTAGGGAGGGTTAAAGAGATAGATGGTTAATGTGTGGGGTAGAGAGGGTTAAAGAGATAGATGGTTAATGTGTGGGGGATAGAAAGGGTTAAAGAGATAGATGGTTAATGTGTGGGGTAGGGAGGGTTAAAGAGATAGATGGTTAATGTGTGGGGTAGAGACGGTTAAAGAGATAGATGGTTAATGTGTGGGGTAGAGAGGGTTAAAGAGATAGATGGTTAATGTGTGGGGTAGAGAGGGTTAAAGAGATAGATGGTTAATGTGTGGGGTAGAGAGGGTTAAAGAGATAGATGGTTAATGTGTGGGGGATAGAAAGGGTTAAAGAGATAGATGGTTAATGTGTGGGGTAGGGAGGGTTAAAGAGATAGATGGTTAATGTGTGGGGTAGAGAGGGTTAAAGAAATAGATGGTTAATGTGTGGGGTAGAGAGGGTTAAAATATAGATGGTTAATGTGTGGGGTAGGGAGGGTTAAAGAGATAGATGGTTAATGTGTGGGGTAGAGAGGGTTAAAGAGATAGATGGTTAATGTGTGGGGTAGAGAGGGTTAAAGAGATAGATGGTTAATGTGTGGGGTAGAGGGGGTTAAAGAGATAGATGGTAAATGTGTGGGGTAGAGAGGGTTAAAAATATAGATGGTTAATGTGTGGGGTAGGGAGGGTTAAAAATATAGATGGTTAATGTGTGGGGTAGAGAGTGTTAAAGAGATAGATGGCTAATGTGTGGGGTAGAGAGGGTTAAAGAGATAGATGGTTAATGTGTGGGGTAGAGAGTGTTAAAGAGATAGATGGTTAATGTGTGGGGTAGAGAGGGTTAAAGAGATAGATGGTTAATGTGTGGGGTAGAGAGGGTTAAAGAGATAGATGGTTAATGTGTGGGGTAGAGAGGGTTAAAGAGATAGATGGTTAATGTGTGGGGTAGAGAGGGTTAAAGAGATAGATGGTTAATGCGTGGGGTAGAGAGGGTTAAAGAGATAGATGGTTAATGTGTGGGGGATAGAAAGGGTTAAAGAGATAGATGGTTAATGTGTGGGGTAGGGAGGGTTAAAGAGATAGATGGTTAATGTGTGGGGTAGAGAGGGTTAAAGAGATAGATGGTTAATGTGTGGGGGATAGAAAGGGTTAAAGAGATAGATGGTTAATGTGTGGGGTAGGGAGGGTTAAAGAGATAGATGGTTAATGTGTGGGGTAGAGAGGGTTAAAGAGATAGATGGTTAATGTGTGGGGTAGAGAGGGTTAAAGAGATAGATGGTTAATGTGTGGGGTAGAGAGGGTTAAAGAGATAGATGGTTAATGTGTGGGGTAGAGAGGGTTAAAGAGATAGATGGTTAATGTGTGGGGGGTAGAAAGGGTTAAAGAGATAGATGGTTAATGTGTGGGGTAGGGAGGGTTAAAGAGATAGATGGTTAATGTGTGGGGTAGAGAGGGTTAAAGAGATAGATGGTTAATGTGTGGGGTAGAGAGGGTTAAAATATAGATGGTTAATGTGTGGGGTAGGGAGGGTTAAAGAGATAGATGGTTAATGTGTGGGGTAGAGAGGGTTAAAGAGATAGATGGTTAATGTGTGGGGTAGAGAGGGTTAAAGAGAGAGATGGTTAATGTGTGGGGTAGAGAGGGTTAAAATGGACCGCCTGTTGAGTTAAAGAGAGAGATGGTTAATGTGTGGGGTAGAGAGGGTTAAAAATATAGATGGTTAATGTGTGGGGTAGAGAGGGTTAAAGAGATACACGGTAAATGTGTGGGGTAGAGAGGGTTAAAATGGACCGCCTGTTGAGTGAACGTAAAAGATGTCGTCCCGGCTCTATGGCACACGAACGCCTGACACAGGAAAGCTTTTATCATGAAATGACTCGGTGTCCGACCCCCCCCCCCTCCCACCTCCCCCACCCCCCTCCCCATCCTAGCAGGAGATATCCGTGCCGGAGACTTCCGAATGTCATTACCCCCAAAGGATGTGGGGATGGGGGTTCTAGAAGATTCTTTTAAATAGGTTAGAGACGGGGGGGGGTGGATTAGAGTAATACGTATGATCGAAAATTGTATTCAGAGAAGGGGGTGGGATGATGGGGGTGGATGGTTAGTGTTGTATATTGTGGTTTGTGATTTTTATAAACTAGAAGAACGGGTCGGGGACTAGTTGACTAATTGCGCGAGGGAATTGGTGAAAAAAACGAACGGGAAGTTTCTGTTCAAGAACATTAAGAACGTACAACTTGTTCTAACTGGGACTGAGATTCAGCCAGCATCCAGTCACTACTCAAGGGGGATAACTGTCAGATGATTTTTTTTATCTCCCTTATAGTTGTCAAAGATTCTTTCAATTATCTCCCCCTGTCGTTCTGTAAGGTTATGTCACAAACTGGACTGGCTTTTTGACGTAAGAGATAAAGTTTGTCTCATGTGACAAGATGACTGGTAGGTTGCGTGCCTGGAAATATCAAACGGGTTCATTATTTTTTATGTTGCGAAATACCTCGACACTTTTTTTACTCATTGGAATCTACTAATTTAATTTGTTGTTTTAGCTTTAATTGAATTTGCTTAGCGTAATAATTGTAATGAGATCTTGTAATAATTAACTAAATTTCTATGATTTCGAATATATTTAAATTAGCGTTTTTAAAAGGAAGGGGTTTTAGTTTTGGTTTAGAACTAATAGTAGATTTAAGATTTAGTGTTTAAGAATTTTTGTCGAAAAGCGGATTTTGTGTCGAAAGCGTGTGTGAAGAATTGAAAAATACTTTTAATAATTGTGAACTGCTAGACGAAATGACAAGAGAGCTATATTGACAAGATAATGGCTAGACTTGACATTAGTGACACACGCTATCATAGCCCAAATGACAAGTGTTCTGATGTTGACAAAATAGTAGCTAGACTTGACACAACGGTACACACGCTAACATGGTCCTAATGACATGTGTGCTATATTGACAAGATAGCGCCTAAACTTGACACTGCGGTACAAATGATAAGTGTACTATAATGACAAGATCGTGGCTAGACTTGAACTACGGTACAAATGACAAATATTCTAAAGAGCCCATGTGGACATCCAATCAGCTTCACCTCGAACTTGTATTTCAATTCTGTATCGCTTCACTTCTGCCGCAATTATTGTGTAACAAAATAACTGTATGTGAATTCATTTTATGTTGAAAAAATTAATCCACCAGGCAAGAACTATATCCCTCGCCCCCCCCCCCCCCCCACACACACACTCTACTTCGTCGAAATTGGGACACAATGTACAATTCCGTGTTCAAAAACATTGGATTAATTCTCCGGAAAAAAAAAAGTGTACCGGATATGAACACTGGAATAAAAAAAGAAACAGAAAATAAAATGGCCGGCGAGAACACAACACACCACATCTGATGTTCACACACATACACACTCATATACACTCATACATACTTCAGCAACGCTACATCTTCCAACGTTGGTACCGTTGTTCAATAAAAAAAAAATAGATTAATTTTCCTGAATAAATGTACCGAATATAAACAAGCTACGGTAAGTCAAACATTTCCGGGGATATTGAATTACTTGGTCGGGTGGGTTATATCCAGACGGTCGTTTACTCTAGTGTGCCAGCATTTGGTGTAAGCAGGCAGCATAAGGTAATATGTTACACATGTAAGCATATAGCATACATACATACGTGACAACAGTGAACATATAGCTTACGCATACAATTCGATGTTGCGACATTAAACTTAAAGCATATATTTATATGTTCAAAATTTAAACATACAACAAACGGGCATATGTTACAAATGTAAACATACATCATGCATGCATACATACATAACAACCTTAAATATACGGCATACAGTTTGATGTTACAAATGTCAACGTAACACATACAGACATATATTACAAACATACAGCATTCAGACAATCATAACAAAACATACTGCATACAGTCCAATGTTACGACTTTTAACATACAGTATACGTGACATACAGCGTAAAGAAATATTTGACAATTTTAAACATGTTAACACTGACACTAACTTTAAACATACCAGGGTACGTGTACACCATACATTCACATATTTCAAGTCTAAGCATACAACATACTGACGTGTATTAGAACTGTAAACAAGTTTAAACATACACAATTCAACTAAAATATTAGCGTGGTCCAGTCGGTAAAGCTCATGGTTGCTAAACCTAAAAGTTTAGAGTTCGAACCCTCGGGCAGATGAGGTTCGTTTGCAGGGGACAGCCACTCTTCTAGGAAAGACAACTCCAAATCAAACAACTGCTGTCTTGTAGTTTGTACTTGGTTGGTCAAAGGCTATGGAAGCTAATACAAAACGAAAAGCAGGCTGAAATCGGAGTCAATGGCCTCAATGGCGCATAACCAGTTGACAAGTATCCTTAATTGTGTTGGAGGGGATCCCTTCCAACACTAAAATTAAAAACGCAAAATAACAAAGAACTAAATTATTCAAAACGAGCTGACCCGAGACGTAGCATACGCCGCTATTTAGTTTAATTCCTATTTTTCAGTAATTCATAATGTGTGAATTCGATACTAACAATGCTGTGACTGAAAATATTTTACTTTAAAACACTATCAGTAGCTAGTGAAGGACGATTATCCTCACCCTCACCTTTCCACCCCGTCTGTGACGACAGTTTACAGACGACAATGAAAAGATCAAGCAGAACATATTATTACCTCCCCTTAATTTCAAACCGTTTAAAAACTAGATTATATGCCCCTAATAGCCGTAACTACGATTGTCAACAGCTCACCAGACTGGTGGGGATGGGGTGGTAGCGATATGGTCTGCTGAGCTTACGTCTTGGTAGTGTCTCGTATGGTCCCCGCGTAGAGAATTATATATATAGATACACTTTAAAGACATACACCAGACTACATTAAACATTCACCCCCTCAAACGTATATTAATTGTCTAAACATACTGTATACCTTTAAACATACACCATACAATCATAAATTACCATTCTATAGACACAATATGCCTACGCTTAAACATATAACATACAGTTGTATGCTACACGTTTTATATGTCACCAATTTAAACACCCACCAAATAGTCACTTGACCCAACATCAAGCATATGTTATATGCATGTGGTATGTATTTAATTATAGACCAAAAACCCACAGGATGAGTTTAAACATACACATAATAGCCATATGTTACTTGACCGAATTACCATTATCCGATAGACCGGAATGATTAATAACATAACGTAAATGAAGATCAATCATTCGTAGGTGGGTATTTTTGTGCAGATTATTAGATGCGCTTATATATTATTTATACTAGAGGGACGGGCGATAACCACTAAGTCAAGGGTAATTAAACATAGCTTTTGGCTTGTCGCCCCTGGAATACAAAAAGTCCTTTGAGCAATATTCCCAAACCGCTTGGTACACTAAAACCGGGACATCGTGTTTATAGGGTATATTGTAAATTGGCAAGTTAGTGTTATGTTATTTAATATGTCAGTAGTTAGTATGACATAAAGTGCTTTAAGTTATTCAGTACAAGTCCTATCTTCTGTACCGGCCCTTATTAAGTCTTTCGCCGTACCAGAGGCATAGCGACCCCTCCCGGCGCCCGGGGACAAACTTTCGATTTGCGCCCCCCCCCCTCGAACTTTTCATTTGCACCCCCCCCCCTCAAACTTTCAATTTGGCGCCCCCCTAAGGTCGGCGCCCGGGGACATATGTCCCCCCCCCCCCGCCGCCCCCCCCCCTCGCTACGCCTCTGCGCCGTACTGAACTCATTGTATCATAATACCGTACCTCCACGGAGATAGCAGATCTGTCCTTAGGCTTGTTTCCGTGTTGGAGTTTAGCCCCCTAAATGTTACCGGAAATTACATTTTAAAAAGCGCAACTGCGCACACGCATAAAATGGAATTAATTAATTAGAAGCCCGTGTCAACAATCTGGAGACTAAAACAATAAACAATTACAAAATCCATTAACCAGTCACGCAGCCTATCCCAATTTCCTAAACAAAATTAACATCCATCAAATCATCAAACCCTCCTAAACAAAATACCCACTCAAAATCTTCATTCTTCGTTAACAAAATCATCTACGCATAGTCTTAATCCCTCCTATATTCAAATCTATTCAAAACCTCAATCCCTTCTCAACAAAACCACCCCTCGAAAATCCTCAATCACTCCTCACCAATATCACTCAAATTCCTCCTATACTATTAACACCGATCCCCACTCCCCCTACCCAACACTATCCACTCCACTTCCGGTTAACTTTTAGACTCTCCCATCACTGTTTCATCTGGATAATGTGCCTGACAGGTTCAATTTCACCGTGGTATTATCTCCCTTCATTTCATCTGCCCAGCGTTTTAGTTTTTCAATCCTACACCAAGTTTGGGAAACACCGCGGCAATCAACGCATTGTTTCGGGAATTAGATCACCCTCGGATGTAAATTGACGAAAGCAAGATTAAGCTGGAGATGAAGGGCCGAAGCAGAAGGCAGAAATTGAATGTCGTTTTGAGGGTAGATTGGGCAACATAAAAACCGGGCGGTAATTGAGTTTTTTTTGGGGAGATGGGATTTGTACAACGGAAAATTTTGGGATGTATAGGATAAAACAACGGCGGGGTAAAAACAGAAATGGGATAACATTGATAGGGTGAATATATTATCTGTAGTTGGGAAAATTGGGAAGATGTAACGTGGGATAAGGCGGAGATTTACCATAATGTTTTGGTTGTTGTTACGTAGATTGGGATGTAGACATCAGGGCTGGCTACGTGGAGTAGCATTGACCAACTCCATCGTCTAGTTCGTTTGTTGGTTTTGACTTTATCCTTAACATCTAGGTAGCACTGTTTTCAAAGTACTTATATGTACTGTGTTAACTATGAACACGATTACATTTCTCTATCCATCATGTCTACTAAACTCACTGTACATCGTCAAGTCTTCATATATATATATATATATATATATATATATATATATATATATATATATATATATATATATATATATATATGATATATATATATATATGATATATATATATATATATATATATATATATATATATATATATATATATATATATATATATATATATATATATATATATATATATATATATATATATATATATATATATATATATATATATATATATATATATATATATATATATATCATATATATGGGAATTTAAAACATCCCCACTACCAGTTCATATCGATGCCACTGGCTAGGTATGCCCGAGCAAAACACATCTAAAACCAAACGTTGTACACACCAATAAGCTCCGGTTAGGAATGACCAATCTGAACACATCTTAAATCTCTATTGATTTTCACTGTGAAAAATATAAATTAATTCGCATTTCCTACTTAATTTACATTTTTTTTCCTTTAAAAAAAAGAAAACGGATAGTCCCTGTTGAATTGACCTGATTAAAAAAAAACAGGGGGGGGGAGGATTCAGTGTAGAAGTACTTCCAGGGAGATTATTCAAGAGCGGCCGCTGGCCAGTGTGAGTGTCTTCCAGACCGAGAATTAACCGGGTCTCGTCTTAACCACGTCCAGTGGTTTTGTGTTACCCGGCACTCCAGAGCAAGCTAAATATGTTAATCTCAAAGTAGAGAAACTAATACGCGTCAGGGGAGGTAAAAATAATTGGGAAAAAAAAGTAGGTTTTTTTTAAAAAAGTTCCTTTTACGATTTTATTGTCACGCAAGCAAGGGAAGTAAATCCTGTAAGAGGATTCGATTTTTTTTCCTTACTTGAGATTGAAAAGAAATGTACATCAATGTAATTCCTTTTTTTTTAAATAAGAGATATGCATTTTTAAAGATTTTTTGAGTAATCTAAAATGCGTATTAAAGTGCTGATGCAGTATCGTGTGAGTTGGTCGATGTTATATAAAGCTTAAGAGTAGTTATTGAGGGTTCTAATGTGTATAGCGGGGTTAAAGTATCCGAAATAGTTGTATTTTACTATCGTATTTAAAATATCCAAGTCATAGTTAAAACATCCAGTTCACTTCGTTTTATGTCGTTGTTAATGGGCTACACGCTTTAATCTTGGTTAGATATCAAACTCACGTCTGATGATAATCATGATGATAATCTATAGGCCGTTAATAGTACCGTCGGATGTAGTTATGGCGTTTACGTCATGATGTCACCCACACCCCCTTGTAATAAAATTATCTTTTTCTACTTAAAAGACGATTTAACTTTAATTGTTGTATATGTACATTTTGCAATTTTTTGCATTGCCGTCGCCGCCCCGCCCTCGCTACGTCTCTGCATGATGTAAAATATCAATGTGTATATTAGTTAACACATTGAAATGTGGTAGACTCTCTACTCTTTGTCAGTTACGAGTATTAGAAATATGCAAATCTATATTTAATATGATTTACGTCAGTTAGTTTGCCCCACCACGGCACGGAGCGGATTGACGAGATGGGCTGGTAGGGTCGCAGGTAGAGGCCCTAAATTATCAATTTTCGATATTACGGTTTTTGTTTTGTTTTTATAATAACATTATTGCAGATAATTTTTTAAGTGCCCGTTTTAGTTTAATCCGATCGTGACTACTAAGAGGTTAAGCAATACAGTGTAAGCGAGCGCAGCATGACGAGTATACACACCACGCAATCACGAGAATAGACCACACACCATCACCTACCATGAAATATTATAAAAATAAAGCTCTTAAAACGCCAACACCCACAACCTGTATTAGTCAACCCATTTTATCAGCGCTTTCCCTCCACGTAAATGTTTTTTCCGGGTAATTTTTAATTCCCTCCCCGTAGGTATTTGGTGTGTGCCACGCCCCCCTAGTCGACCAATCACCTTCCTCCGCCCCCACCCCCAGAAATGAGCTCGGAGCTTAACTAATTTTCTCTAGATCGCTATAGCTGCAGGTGGTATTCAAGTCTGGCCCGTCTGGTAATATTTGCAGTTCAACGATAATTGATTTTTTTTACCCGGTATTGGTAATTTGTTTTGGTACGAATACGCGCATGCGCTGTGTGACATTTCCGGTTAGGATAATTTGTGTTAAGTATGTTATTTTTCTTAGATATTTTTTTGTATTGCATTGATAGTTACGTATTTAGAGAAAATAAAAAAGAACAAATAAAACGAGCGTACTAATTTTTTTTTTTCAATATGCCAGTAAAGTTTTTTTTTTTTTTTGGAAACTCCGATTGTTCATGGATACTGGTGTCAGAATGATGTCCATCTGCTCTTTTAATCACCAACTTCATTCAGGTACTCAACACAGCTGAGTGGACTCAGTGGCACCCTACAGATTCGAGCCTTGCGGTTAAACGCGTGCGCTACTACTCGACCATACCATTCCAAACAAACGTTTCAATCACACTTTCAAAAAACAAAAACAAAAACAACACAATATTTATTTTTAAATGGCATGCACAATCAAGGGAATCAACTCTAATACTCCCAAGGGTAATTAAAACGCTTAAAATAAATGCAAGGATCGGCTTAGCATTACGTTTCCCTTAGCATGCCATGCACAGATGCATACGGCATGTTCAAGTACCATCTAATCCGTTTTCCATCCTCTCATTCTCATGTTCTCTGATCCACTTTCGTATAAAGCAATAATTACTTCCCCTATTTTTTTCAAACAGCCTTACCGCCCTTAGATTAAATTAAATTAAAAATAATAATATATTACAAAAAAATAAAATCGTATCGAAATAGAGCTCACATTCGTGGATAAAGTGTTCTGTAAAAAACAAGTTGCTTGGTTTGGAAAGCTCTGTAGATTACTGCGGGGTTTTGCCAATAAGAAATCCACCCCTTTTAATTAATCCTTATAACATCATTAATTTATCTTTATTCACCACGCAGCGAACCCCCTCGTGCATTTCATTTATATTTTTTTTTAGTTTATTTATTCCTTGCCCCGCCTTTTTCCATAAAAAATAAATCTCTCCTGATTTAAATTTAAATCTTTATCCATAATTAAAATCTTATTTAACTTGCAGATTGCATTTTTTTTGTGTAATCTCCCTTTAAAATTTGAAAAAAAAAATTGTTTCGTTAAATAGGAAGCACAGCAAGCACAGATTTGATTTTTTTAAACTTTAAAAAATATTTTTTTTTTGTTTCTTGCATAATTATTTCATTAACTATTGCTATGAGTGATTCTTTATAATACCTTTTTATCAGATTATTTTTAAAATATTTACAGTATTAACTTAATAATTTATCTGCTAAAATAAAATACACACTCACGTCAAGGCCAATTTTTAATGCTTCTAAACACTCAACAGTAAATCTTTCAAATTTCTCGAAAATTACATATCTTGATCTGTAATTATATTTTTTTTAAATAGTTGATATAATATCGGGGTAAAATGTTTCTAAGTAAAATCAAAAGATATGGCTTTTAAAATCTGGAAAAATATCTGATAAGCAAAATTAAAAGACATGGCCTTGACCTTCAAGTCAGCTGTACCTGCCTTACACGATAATACCTGTCTTCGTGCCCGGCATGTTAACTATTCCAGTATAATATATGCATTTAAAAACCTGGCAATCTTTATTCTCTAATCCAACGCTTTGTTCTTTAAAAAAAAAAAAGCTTTTTGCTTTAAAAAAAACGCTTTCTCCTTTCCGCATCCTGCACACCCTCCCTCCCCCTTATCCTCCATATCCAGACCCGTGTGAAGGTCACGTCTGCGAGTCACCCAAGATCTGCCAGATCAACGCCCAGCGAGAACCCGAGTGCCGCTGTAGCTTCGTCTGCCCCAGCGAGCTGAGCCTCGTCTGCGGGACTGACGGCCGAACCTACAGCAACCAGTGCCTTCTGAGGAAGCAGGCTTGCAAGTCCCGCAAGGAGATTCGTATGTTCTATGCCGGCAAATGCAGCCCAGGTACGTCATTTTAAAACAAAAAAAAAAGGATGCCAAATATCGTGACAGCATGAATATGGGGGAGAATATTGTTATAGATTTTTGTGTTGATTTCATTTTTGTGTGAATGTTATATTATGATTGCGATTTCTTTTTCTTTGTTTGTTAAAATACTTTTGTAATTGTAATGGTATATTTTGTTCTTATTTTTCTTGAATTGGTTTGCTTTTTTAAGTATTAGAAGAAAATTTAAAAGCACTATACAAAAGCGAATGTGACATTATAGGCCTTTAGTTGTTTCAAAGCTAAAATATGCGCTCATTAATTGAATGAATATATTTGATTAAAATGTTATGTTTAAAAAGTATTAATGTTGATAGTAATTTACGAACAAACTTTTACATATAGAATAACTCCATGCTACTAAGCAATTTTTTTTAAAATAACTAGAATTCTAAACAATATCTATTATGAAAATTGTATCTTAAATTCTATTATGTCAAATATAGAATTTAAAACAACAATTATACTTATTTTTTACTTTGTATATGTACAATATATTTAAAAAATAATGCAGACATTTTTTTTATATTTTTTTATTATAATATTTTCTTTAGTTATTGCTTATTACAATTAACGTTTTCCTTTGAGGTAAATAATTATTATTTTTTTGGAAAATTGCTTTCTTTGGGGAAAAACAGTTTCATTTTTAACTCTAATTTTTTTTTTTTTTTTTTTTTTTTTTTTTTTGCAAAAGATAAATAATAATAATTATAAAGACTAAAAAACAACTTTTAAATGTACCTGTGAATTGACTGTTCGTGAGAATCAAACACTGCTTGCTGATAGTGCATGGTTGGGCTCCTGTGTAGTACTATGTTGCTACCAAACCCTGTTGCTACCCAACCCTATGATTAACGAACCCTGCATGAGGAATGACATTTTTGTGTTTACGAAGTAAAATGGCTGCCGGCTATTTCTGTTTGCCATAATTATTTCCCTTTTTTTCTCTTTTGCTTATTATCGTAAATTTATTTTTTCTCTAAAATCTATTGTAGGCCTAATTTGTTTTGGTTCTTTTTATTCTTAACTGGTTTCAAATTGAAGGGTTTTAAAATTAGTCGTTTTAACTATACTCTTATTTTATGCACTTATATATGATATAGATAACGGTAATTATAGCAACGTAAATCATTTTTAAAATGTATATTTATTATTTATGTAATATTTTAAGAGCTATTATAAGGATCTAGGATTATATGTTATAATATACAAATGTATAATACAGATAAAAGTATGGTGTCATCGAAATACAAGATTAATTGTAATTATTTTTTTTTTAATAATTATAATTTTATGAAAATTTTCTTACCAAAAAAAAAAGATTGTTCAATATTGGCAGTTTTTTTTTATATCTTGAATGTTTTTACTAATTACTTTGGTCATTGAAATGCACTCGCTACTGAAGGATTAACCATCATTAAAGGCACTGTAAGAGATGAGTATAATAATATTGATCATGGTAAATGACACTTTGGCTTTCCATACACTTTAGTTTGTTTTCTAAGCACTGTATTTTTTTTTATTTGTTAACAAAACTGATTCCTCTTTGCTTAAAAATAAGGGAGGGATTTTTTTTAAAAATGTGAATACATTATAACTTAAACATAAAAAAATGTATTAAAAGATGCTGTAAGTGTAAGCATTAATCTCTCGGACGTACTAATTACCGACCTAACCATTAGTGACTGGCATGTGCCAGTAACCGAAATAATTCAATACAATTAATTATTGGTAAGTCACGAAGTTTCGATATTTCCTGTCTCAAATTATATTTGCTTTGGGGTTTAGTAATTTAAAAAAAATATATATATTATTGCAGGAAAATAATGTTTTGAAAACTGTAGCAGTAGTTGTTTTTTTTAAACGTACATATCGCAACGCTAATATTAACTGGGACTGGAGGGGGCAGTTCAGAACTATTTAGAAAGTTAAAAGAAAAATTAATATCAACATTTTTCGTTTTAAATAATTGCACATTCGTCATTCCATTTCGAAATTTGTAGATATATTTGAGACGAAGTTGCTTATCATCTGTTTTTAAACCGATGTAGGCTATATATATATATATATATATATATATATATATATATATATATATATATATATATATATATATATATATATATATATATTTATTTATATATATATATATATATATATATATATATATATATATATATATATATATATATATATATATATATATATATTTATATATATATATATATATATATATATATATATATACAGAGAGAGAGAAAGATGCGAAATATAGAAAGTGTGGGATTCTCCACGAACAGTGAACACATGTTAGTGGTCGAGGATTTACAAGATGGCCCAAAGCCACAATGACCCAGACAATTTAAAGTGCCCCTTAAAGCGTCAGGCGGATCGTTAAATGGTTCAATAGGTGTCAAGGAAGTGTCCTCTTCACTTGCTGTTAATATAGGCCATGGAATCAGTATGTACCAGAAGTACTATCAAATTCAATGATGTAAAATGGAATGTCAAGATGTTATATATATATATATATATATATATATATATATATATATATATATATATATATATATATATATATATATATCCCCGTCTGTGTGTTTGTGTGTGAATGAGTATGAAATTGCGGGTGTTTTTATGTTAAAAATTAAAGTCTTCTAAGGATTAATCTTTAGACCTAGCGATCCATTTGGTGGTGTGATCAGCACTTTGCTAGGCTGGGTGGATTCAGGGACCCCCTACGCGATTTTTATTTGATGTGCAATAATTCTAGAGAAGTATTTGGAGGAGTGGTACATCATTCTATCACTTCTTCATCCGAGTAGATAAAAAAAAAAAACATAAAATGATAGTCCATTTCCGATTTGTTTCTTGGCAGAAATGAACCCGTAATGAAATGGAAATAACAAAATCATCACTCCACAATAATCAGCTATTATCTGGGCTTTTAAAAAACATGGAACGTAATAGCCATTGCAAGAAACATAGCGAAACTTAGAGGAATCAGTTCTTTTGTAAACACATTGTTTCGTTTGCCAAAGTGGAAATCATATTTTTTACGTAGCATCATCATTTTGTTTTGAAATTATCTTCCCTTAAATGTGCGTAATATTATTTTTATATTATTTCTTTTTAATTTTTAAAACGTTATTTTTCATGTACATTGTGCTCCATGTTAAAATTTTCATAGGCCAATATAAAATGTTATATATATTGACTGTTAATTGTTAAAATTAAAATATCCTGCCTACAAGCTACACATAATATTTCACTAACATATTTTACACACTATTATCACAATGATATCTTTGGAAATATCTTTTTTAAATGTTTTAACTAGTTCATTTTAAATAAATGACACATGTGATGAATTATTCGGGAAAGCAGCAAATAGCAATGTAAACAGAAAGTGTTATTTCAACGCCAAGGGTAGACAAAGGTACAGAATATAGTCCAAGTTAAGACAGAACAGACAGACCCGACGGGTTCCGAACCTACCACTCCTCACGGCACCGAATCGCCTCGCCTTCCATGCATCAAGTCAGACGTGTAACCGATTCTGCCAATCAGCTCTACAAAAATAAAGCTTTAATGGCAGAGCACAATCACAACCTATGCACGAAAGACGCATGGAAGGCGAGGCGATTCGGTGCCGTGAGGAGTGGTAGGTTCGGAACCCGTCGGGTCTGTCTGTTCTGTCTTAACTTGGACTATATTCTGTACCTTTGTCTACCCTTGGCGTTGAAATAACACTTTCTGTTTACATTGCTATTTCAGTCACAACGCCTGCTTCCACCCCTCACCACATTCGGGAAAGCAATAGTTCAAAGAATTTTAATGAATTTTTTTTCACGTTATCCATATGTAAAATGTGGGCAAAACACTATTTTTATAATGTATCACTTATGAGAGCATTTTTTTTTAATTTGATCACACGATACCATACTTTTATCACTTTATGTTGTATGTGCATGGTTGTTGTGAAATGTAATATTTGATGTTGTAAACTGTATCACTGTATTGAACTTAGAGTTGTTTCATCTTGAAATCACATGTTTAGCAGTAGTTCTCAATCAGGGTACTCTTTCCTAAGTTGTAAAAAAGAAATTATCAAAACGTATCCTTCGTTTTTCTTTTGAAACTTAACATAATGTCTGCATTATTGTAATGTGTGACCAGTTGCTTCTGCAGGATCGGATTATTAACTAGGTTGAGGTAAGACAAAATATTGAGAACTGCTGAATTTTTTAAAAGTTGAATACGATATATTTAGTGTATTAGATGTTGTGTATTCATCTTTGGTTGATATTGGTTTTATATTGGTAGTTTGTTCCCTTGATGTTTAAATTTCGATGTTTTTAATGTCTTGCTTCAAATTCGTTTTATCTTTTTTTTTAAAGGCGTAGGCCTATGTGTAGGCCGGACTAAAATTATATAACATTTATTTTTATACAAAAGTTAGGCCTATTTATTATTTTTGGCAAATCAATACATCTAAATAAAAAAAAATTAGAATCTAAAAACTAAAAATAAAGGACATTCTTTATATTTTACTTTGAACAATAGCCTACATATTATTACCATTAAAATCATGGGTGAGGAACTAAAACATAAACGTTAACATTATTGTAGATTAGCATGCATTATACATTATTATTTTTTATTTGATTTTTCCATTCAAAGCACACAAAAATAACTTCTAAAGAAATTTATTTTCTTTTTTTTTTGTTATCATTTGTTTCAGATCTAACGTTTTTTACCAGATAAAAATTCAATTTGCTAATGTGATCTCTGGTGCTTCACCCGAATACATTTTTCTCCTCAGTAATTGTGTAAATTATGTCTCTCGTGTTTTTGTATGCTCTTGTTCCCATGGTTACGTTAGCTGACGCGTAAATCCTTTCACTTCTTTCATTTCTCTTGCAATAATGACGCTTTCAAAAGCTTAACTAGCTCATTTAATTTAATACAACCTTGCTGCCTATTCGTATATTTGCATGTATTTGTATCCTTGAAAATGGCTTTTGTTTTTAAACAGACGACATTCGAAACCCTTTTACAAGCTAGCTCTGTAGTTTAGGCCAAGGTCATACTAATTTTTTTCTTTTTTTTTCCTTTAGGTTTTAGTAATATTTAAAAAAAAAAAGACTGATTAAGTAGTTGTATCATAACAGCTTACAATGTTTATTTTCTAAATTAAGAAAAATGAGTCCAGATGGGGTTACAGTTTAAATAACGTGTATTATTCAATAAAAAAATAATACTAAAACAATAATGGGGGAAGCGAACGTTATTTTTTATTTTATTTTTTCCTAAAAATTTAGAGAGGATTTTGAGCCCCTTAAAATTATGTAAAAAACAAGTGTTAAGAACCCTCGATACGCCACGGGTTTAGACTAGTTATCGAGAGCTAGATTTCTACCATCCATTTTCCAAACCAGGCCTACTAATTAAACACAAACTTTCTGTTGTTTTTGTATTTCAATCTACCCCAGCCCATTGTGGTATATATTAAAGCCTACTCACTCAAAACAATGCCAAATTAGAAAATGAGTAACTTTTTACGCCTAGCCTACTAATTTCTAAAAATCAAAATTAATTTTTACAATCCTAAGTGTACATTAACCGTTTGAAATAACTCAGTGACTTACGTTAAAACATAAATTATGGCTGTGTATTTAAATAATTTCAAAATATAACTTAGATTCAAAATTTTAAAATAGTTAATTATATGATGTATATAGATTAATTCTAATATTTAAATTTGTATTCAATATTCTTTAAAAAATTAATTTACCGTCACATATTTTTATGCCTATGTTTTATTTATCTGTCCACCCGTCATATGCTGACTTGCCAGATTGAACTTTCCACTTTCAGAGAATAATCCTTGCAGCCAGGTTCAGTGTGGCCCCGAGGAGGAATGCACGGTTGACAGATCAGGGCGACCGACGTGCGTGTGCCCGCCCCCGTGCGAACCCGTGCTGCGGAGGGTGTGCGGCAACGACAGCACCACCTACGACAACGAATGCGAGCTCAGGAGAGCCTCGTGTTTGGAGAAGGTGCCCATTAGCGTCAGGCATCCGGGGCCTTGTGGTGGGTTGTTTTTTGTTTTGTTTTTTTGGCTAACTGTTGTGAACAAGTTGGTCGAGGGGGAGGGGGGGGGGGGGGCAGAATTCCTCTCAGGCATCATTCTACAACCTAACCTAATCCCTAACTCCTAACCACTAACCCTATCCCTGGCCGCAGACCTTTAGCCCTACCATAAACATTACCTTAGTGTGTGGTTTATTGGTAGGACTATGTGCAGGATCTATTTGTAGTCGACTGGGAAAGGGGGGGGGGGAGGTTTAATGGAATACTCCAGGTTTGTGGTTGAGGGTAAATATACAGATTGGGGTGTGGGGTAATTCTTCTCGGGATAATGTCGTGGGTGGGTGACTAGGGTGGAATAGATAGGGGTAATGTCCTGTCCCCAAACATCCTGCTGCCTGAGCAACAAGTAAATCCTTATTCTATTAACACGGATATCCAGAATACAAGAAAACATTGTTTGGCATGTTACTAGGCCTACTAGGTACCCTGTTGTCAACACAATAAATAATGTAAAACAGAGGCGTAGCGACCCCTCCCGGCGCCCGGGGACAATTTGGCGCCCTCTCCCCCAACCCATATATTTTTTATGCTTATAATTTAAAACTGCAGCTAAAATGAGCTTTTATTTTTTTTTCCAACCCATTTTAGCCTCCCTAGGGTCGGCGCCAGGGGACGTATGTAACCCCTCCCCCCCCCCCTCGCTACGCCTCTAATGTAAAACAACCTAAACAACAAACACCAAAGCCAAGCTCAGGGAATGACATTCCAACGTGACTTTATACTGTACGACGCGACTACTCCTGATGTTTACCAAAACGTGATTAAAAGACATCTCACTAGCGATACGGGACACTACAGAAAACAAACACACCACATTAACCCTTTCATCCCCATTGAATACACGAATCAAATACATATGAAATTAGAATAGGGTTAAGCGAAAGAGAGAGAGCGGAACGAATATTGCAGACAACATTATATAACAATAACATTAATCATCACCGCCACGCACCAGTCTGTTCTATAACTATAGCACAGTATAAATGATAAACCGCCCCACCCTTTCGTGTTTTGTTTAATGTGTGCGATCTCTTTGGGGTCGTCCATAAACTTCGTCACATTCCAGGGGTTCTGAATTGTGTGACCATGTGTGACGAGTGAGAAGTAAAAAAAAACACTGCTAATTTGATAGAGGTTGAAGGCTGAGGGGTGACGTCATTTTAGACGGGGAGGGGGGGGGGGGAGGACTGGAGAGGTTATAGCTGTTTGTGACGATGGAGGAGGGGGGATTATGTGGGTGACAAATCGTCAAAAAGGCTTTAAGTTATTTATGGACGCCTCCCCCCCCCCACCCTATTCATCCATATAATTATATATATATATATATATAATTATATATATATATATATATATATATATATATATATATATATATATATATATATATATATATATATATATATATATATATATATATACATATATATATACATATATAGACTATATTTAACAATTTTAAAAAGTGCCCCCCCCCCCCACACTAGTTGGAAAGGTTGGTGGCGCTTTGAATCAGTCACTATCCCGTAACAGTTTTAATTTTGGTGCCTCACAATTGATAAACTGTTAAAACAGTCCGTAAAGCTAGTTTGCAGTCTATTTTCTTAAACTTCGACTGTGTATAATTCAGTTATACAGCTGTGAATGAGTTTTTTTTTCTACCCCGTTTGGCGCCCTCTTAGGGTCGGAAGCCGGTTACGCCCCCGGGTGATTCCATAAACAGCTGATATAATATGAATAGGACTTTTTTATAAATTAAATCATTTCTTTTAGTTTACTTTAAAAAAATAATCTAGATCTTGATATACATTGATTTAAAAGAATTGATCCTATAGGGACCTAGGCCTATTTCTCTATTTGACTTTGTTAATTTTTTTAGCGCCAGCATATTCGATGTTTTTGTTTACTCTTTTTATAGAGAGCTCTTCTTGACTGTAATATTCCATTGTTTATCCAGGATTTGATACAATCTGCCATGATTTGAACTGCCGTTATGGGTCTGAATGTAAAGTTGTGAATGGCAAACCAAAGTGTGTTTGTCCCCAGTGTACAGAAGAATTTAAACCTGTAAGTCCCTTAGAAACGTTTGTTTTTTAGTTAGATCTAGATCTAGTTAAGTAGATTATTATTAGAGAATCTATTTGCTGGTTTAATAAATTTTTATTTTTTCGGTACATCGAGTCTGTCCACTCCTCAGTCTCATCAGTCAGTACTCAGTACTCATCAGTGACTCAGTGTATTGAATAGTGAACTCAACTCTACTGTGATACTACTGTCTATGATATAGATCTAGATTCTAAGCCTCATATTAAATATTATGTCTAGTACTAGATCTAGATCTATTCTAGTAAAACTAGTTCTAGATCTATTGCTTTAAAAAACTTAACTCAAAGTGAGTCAGTCTTAATCTTAATTTCTTAAGTGGCTAAGTCTAGACCTAGAGACAAAGAGTAAAAATAATTTTAAAATAATAGTTGTCTAAGACTGTACTTAAGACAAGAGTATCGTTCTGGCTAGGGATACAAAAAATATCAACAAATATTAATTAGCCTATATAGAATCTATTTTTTTTATATAGTTAGTCTTTATTTCCATTGGAATTGGTCCATATTAGTTCTGAAATCATATACAGGTTTTTTGCAACAAAAGCAGCTTAGTAAGCTATATCTGTCTTATTACCTATATTTAAAACCGTATAAAAATTGAAACATTCTAAAAAGCAGATTTTTTATTCACAAGGTCTGTGGTGACAACAGTATAACCTATGGGAATGAGTGCAAGTTGCGGCAAGAAAACTGTCAAAGAGAGGAACATGTTAAGATCAAGAAGGAAGGTTCATGTGGTATGGTGCATTTTTAACATAAGTTATAGATGTAAAGGTTTTTTAAAAATTTCAATTTCGTTTCTTTTAACCTGTAGAGCAATCAGTTCAAGTTTTGCAGCAGTACTGAGAATCTTCAAGAAATGTAGAATTGTTCACAATGGTTGACATGTGTAGGCCCCTAACCAAATAAAAACATAACAGCAAAGGGCATTCCCATTTAACTGAATTAAATTTTCATGGAAAAAAAAAATCTGTCTTCCACAATGCTTAACCCTCTCCCACCTAAAGGGAGGCAATTTCTGAATTGAGTGACACTTCGCTCCATGGGGAATGGGGACTTCTTGCAATCTTATGCAGCATTTAGTTTGTAATTTTTAGAAAAACCACTCCATTATTACAGATAGCCTTATATTCTGTCTGCAAATAATATATGACATTTATGTGGCCACATAAACTAATGCAGTGTATGTCCTCTATGTCTACTGTATTATATATGCCAATAGAGACTTATGGAAATAAAGGTCTTGATCAAGATGTTTTAGCTGTGGACATATTGTCAAAAAGGCTTTAAGCTATTTATGGATGTGGTATATCACTTGTATCTTTAAGAGAAATAAATAAAAACTTGTGTTACAGATGATGGGTGTGGCAAGGAGAAATGTGAATTTTATGCAGTTTGTGAAACAATCCACGGAGAACCCAGATGTGTGTGTCCGCAGCTCTGTAACAAGGTAACTACCATAGTTTCTGGTGGATAAGACTACTCCCAGTTAAAAATAGAATATGGGATATATTCGCCCTATAATCCTCTTTAGACCTAATGATCCCTTGGAAAGATGACAAAGAGTTCATGTTTCTTGATCTCAGCATATGTAGGGAAGGTGTGGTCAGCACTTTGCTCAGCCGCCTTTACTTTCCCTAACAAGAGTTAGGTACCCATCAGAGCTGGGTGGACTCAGGGATGTTCTACTGACTTGAACCTGGATTCAAACAATTTTTCAAACAACTTTTTAATAAAACCCCTATTTTTCATTATAAAAAATTATAATGAGTAGGCCTACTCTTTCAGGATTATTTTGGTACTAGGATCCTCATTGATAAATTACATTCATTTCATCTTTTCTTTTACAGGAATTATTTGACCCTGTGTGTGGTAACGATGGGATCACATATGACAGCGAATGTCATCTTCGAGTTGAAGGGTGTCAGCGAAAAAAATTGTTAACCATAGCATCCAGAGGCACTTGTGGTATGTGTTTGATACTTTATTTTTTACTACTCCTTGGTAGGTCATTAGAATAGGTTTATTATTTACAACTGTGGTCTCATAATTATCGAAAATTTTGTCAACTGTCCTACTCCACTTTACTTTCTCCACAAGACATCACCCTACAACTTCACCACCACACTGATCCACTACCCATCATCCATCATATGCCACTGCTTCTACTGAATCCACTACTCCACCACCTTATATAATCCACTAGTCCATGATCTAACATACTCCACCACCATACTGACTCCATCACTGTACATAATCCATAATCCACAGCCCCACCATCTCAATAACTCCTCTGCTGACACTTTACCCAACACTATTTCACCAACTTGCTGATTCCAATTCTCTAACACTCTGCTCATCATAACTTATACTTTTTAACCAATTTTTGTTTTTACATTATTTTTCTTATTAATTTATTGAGGATGATTTTATATGTTAGCATTTTATTATAGATACACGTAATGACATTACCTTTGGCTATTAAAAATGTGTAGATGTTTGTTTTATGTTACAGATAAATGTTAGAGTGTTACCTATGACTACTGAAAAGAATGTTACATTTTATTTTTTTTTCAGATAAGTGTAAAGAAACTATCTGAAATTTGTTACTTTGTTTCTTTTACAGATAAATGTAAAGATGTGAAATGTGAAAACTACGCCAACTGTGAGAACGGACTGTGCGTGTGTCCGCTGCTGTGTACAACCGTGTATGAGCCAGTGTGTGGCTCAGACGGGCGCACCTACCGTAATGAGTGTGAGCTGAGGAAGTACTCATGTGCTGAACACCGAATGATCACAATGGAGTCAATGGACGAGTGTGATGACTCCATATCAGGTTCTGGAGGTATACACGTGTTGTAAATATGTTTGATGTAAATAGTGATGTTCACTGTAAATTAGCATTTGTTTGTGTTTATCTAGGTATCACAATTTTTGTATACAGACTGTATTGTTTGTTACTTTAGTAAACGTTGTATCTTTCTATATTTTTTTTTTACAATGATTTAGTAAAACGAAGTACATAATAATTTGTTTAAATTCAACCTATTGTAATGATGCAATTGAAAGTTAAGAAATCATTTTTCTTTCAATGAACAAAGAATTATAAATTTAATAAAAAAAATACAATTTAAAAGAAAAGGTTACAAGTCATTTTCTAAAGTTCATGTTAACATTAAATTGATTTATTTGAAGAAAAAAAAACTATTTAATAGTGTAGGATGCTCTTTTTTGTTTCCATTAATGTGGTTTGTCTGTTATTTAAAGAACTAAACTCTCTCATTATAATGGAATGAAAATGTGAAAGAAAATTATATTCATGAAAACAATAGCCTTTAGCACGAACACTTTTTAATTATATTTATTAGACTGTTAAAATATTTGTTAAAGCCAGGCTAATTATTTTCTCTTATAGCTTATTTTGTAGTTAGTGTATAAAAATGTTGTAAAAATACATAAAAAAGAACGAAGAACTAAACAAGAATAATTGCCGCATTTAAAATTAACTTCAAGCTAATCATCGTTCATAGGAAAGCATTAAAAATGTATTATTATACTTGAGTCTAATCTCATGGGAAATCTGGAACAATTTTCCTCCATTATAAAAAAAACTTATTGATTTGAGTTGTCATATGTTTTTACAATCTTTTTAACAAATTTGTTTTATTGTTTCTTGTCATAGTTATAGTTTTTATTCTATTAAATGTAGTATTTGTTTTGTAATAAAAAGTCCATACAGGTTTATTTAGTTAAAAAATAATAACTCCCATCTTTTAAAGAAGATTGGATAGTGTGTGTATTTTTATGTGCGTTTGACTAAAGAAAAAAGGATGTTTTGTAAACAAAGGAAGTGGCGACTTCATAGACGATGACACTGAGGTGGACTTAGTGGTAACGGTGACACCAACAAAAAAACCCACAGACTGTAACGAGAACAACTGCGTCAAGTTTGGGGGGTCCTGTATTCTAGATGGCACCAAACTCATCTGTTCCTGCAGCTTCCAGTGTGAGGCAAAAAGGTAAATTTGTAAACTCTGATACTGTGAATGTGCAGGTGGTAGGTGAAGTAGAGTTGGTCTGTTTTAACTCAGATTTAAGCAAATAGAACGCAGTCATCTGACAGTTATGTTTGTGTGATTACATGGTCAGATAATACAAAATTGTAGACATGTCTGTTTGTTGTGCAGATGAAGTAGAGTTCACCTGTTTTGGCTTTCAGAAGACTCAGGAATTGTGTGGTCAGATTTATGCCCAGCCACCTTTACTCTCCTAATCTTGAGTCAGTTTCCCCAATAGCTAAGTTGACTCAAGTGAGTAGTAAAGTTCCCTTTTAAAGTGTGATCATCACTATGCCAAGCCGCCTTTACTTAACGTGAGTTAGGTACCCATCAGAGTTGGGTGGACTCAGGAACAGTCTACTGACTTGGACCCGGATTCGAACTCGAGACTTACGGGTTAGCAGTCCAGCTCTCTACCGCTAGACCACTCCGTCCTATAGTTGACTCAAGCCCAGGAACCAAACTCAGCAATCACAGACTCTACCACTTGATCACACCATCCCACCTATAAAACATCTGTAGTGAAACCCAATCACAGCTCTTGAGTTCTGCCCCTCAACATATTAAAGATAATATCTAAGCTTTTCAATGAGGTCCACTGATTAACTCCAGAATTCTTTTTTATCTGCTTTAAAATATTCATTTCTTTTGCTAATAATGGGATTCTATCTCCTTATTTTTATTTGCACTCTAATATTTTCTTGTAGTAATATGTTCTAAAAAAATCAGAATGTAAATTCCCAAAAGATGTTATTAGTTTAAAAAAAAATCATTCATTAACTAGACGGTTTATAATAACCTGCTTTTGTTGTTTAATAATTTATTTTCCTAATGTTTATTTTTTTCTGCTGTAATTACAAATGTGATGCACTTTAACAGGCAGCCAGTGTGTGGGTCAGATGGGCGCATGCATGGCAACAACTGCACCATGTTGCAGACTTCATGCCACAGGAAAATGATCATCACAGAAAAACCTTTGGATGAGTGTGATGGTGGGTGGATATTTTAAACTGCTGGACGTAGTTAAGCTAGCATACACTTAATGTCATGGTCTCAGAAATTTCAGCCTGCTGATACTACTGACAGCGTGCACCTAGTTAATTTAGTGTAATTTATTAAATTACATAATTTAAAATTTAATAAAAATTTATCCTGAATTTAAGCTTCTATGTTTTCTCATAGTGCAAAAACAACTAAGGCGTTTTAGGGTAAGCCTAAAGGAAAACAAAATGTATAACTTCAAAATACTGATAGACACAATGAAATAAAAATGTTATTTTTTCTTTGTGTTTTAGAAATTGACAGTGATGAGCCATGTGATGGCAAGCCAACAGTCATGAACCCACTCACAAACAAGGACTACGACTGCAACCTTGAGCGCTGTCCAGTCCACAGCTACTGTCACACTGAATTTGGCAAGTGCTGTAAGGAAGGTGAGAGACAATCACTGACATTATCTCATCATTAAACATTGAACCCCTGACAGAATCCCTGACATAGAAGATCATGGTTTTATTGCTTAGCTGTAGACTGTCAGTTAATCTGATTTAGATTTACTGGGGACAATTATATGTTGATACATTTATACTTAATTAGCAACAGCATCAAACGGGTTGGACTACTAAAGAAGTGTTTCAATAAAACTAAAGTACCTCTTACTAATGTGATACATCAGTGTACCATGTTGGGCTGGTATATGCCAAAATAATTGTAGCCTCAGAGATAGAAAAAAAAGTCTTTCTCCTCATTTGGAAATTTAATTACATACATTATTTTAAAATATAAAAATTCTAATTTTGTTGAAGCTCTAATTGTATTATTTAAAACATGTATTTTAGTAAATTCACATGACATAATGTATTTTAATAATAAATTTCACCCAAACTTTCTAACAGTAATGATTTGGTTTTTCTTGGAAAAACCAGGCTGATGCCATTGTGTAATATTTATTTCTCTCCTTTCACAGTCATGGCACCAATCACACACTGTATTGAAACAGAATTCAAATGTTGTCAAGATGGTGTCACACCTGCTAAAGGACCTAATGGTGCAGGCTGCCCAGGTGAGAGAAATCTACTAACATAGTATTATGTTAACATTTAACTACTTTGGCTATTTAAACTTAATTTTATATAAGAATTTAACTACCCTCAGCCTGCATACATTATTATGTTAGAATTTAACAACCCTGACATTATTATGTCAGAATCTAACTACCCTGACATATTGTTATGTGAGGATTTAACTACCTTGAGCCTGCAGGCTTATTGTTAAGTGAACATTTAACTAGCAGTCTTGCTCTAGTGTAGTAAATTGCAAACCTGAAATAAACCTTTGCAGCTTACCCATATAATTTTTATTGTAGTTATGATTCCATAATTAAGTTAATTTACATGATTTTAAATTATTTCTTACATCCCTGCTGCTAATTGGAAAAATGGTTTGTTTAATTAGTAATTAAAGAGTTATTATTAAAATAAGTCGATGCACATAAAAACATAATATTTGTACTAAGTTAATTTAAAGATGCTAAAATTTCTGCATGTGTTTCACTTACTTTATCTCATTAATGAATTACATTTAACAAACTAAATGAATTTTAAGTGTGGACTTTAAGATATCACAAAACACTGTTTTTAAAGAAATGTATATTAATTGTTGTATTGTAATTTTGTTTTTCATTATGAGTTTTTATATATGGACAAAACCATCTTGAACATAAATACTAATTTCAATAATTTTTATATTTATTCTGATCTTTCTTGTTTAAATGTAACACTTAAGGCATAATGTTTACAGTATTCAATGTCAGTTATTCTATCAGTTTAAATTTTATTGATAGGTCTTAGATGCATGTATCTATCTTTTCCATAATTATACACATGCTAATTAAAAGCTGTTTAATTCTTTGATCAGGATTACTATAGTATATTCTTTTTTCAAAATCATAAATTAATATAACTTAAAAACTAAATTCATTGAAATATATGCACAGAAATAATTGTAAAAATGTTAATGCGACTTATTTTCCACCAGACGTGTGTGTGTGCAATCCTTTTGGCTCCTACAGCCCAACCTGTGACCCAAAGACTAAGCAGTGCACCTGTAAACCTGGAGTAGGTGGCAAAAAATGTGACAGGTGTGAGACTGGGTACTGGGGACTTCACAAGATTGCTGATTCAGGGAACGCAGGATGTATACGTAAGGCTACATATTTTTAATGCACTGTTTTTATCCTATATATAAGCCTTCTCATTTTTTAATGGAAATGTTTGTCAAGTTTATTAAGAATGAAAAACCCTTTTTTTTTTTGTTTAAAAACTGGATGGCTCATCATTATTGTTCTCAGTTGAAACTATAACACAGCAAATTTAGAATCAATTTTTGTAAAGACACTGAGATGTATTCTTCTATGAATTAATATTGTGTTTATCTGAATGTTTTGTTAATCAGTGGTAAAAATTTCATAACACTCAAGCATTTATTACTAGAAGTATTATAAAAATTATCAAAATCAAATTTTATTTGTTTTTTAAAATACTTAGGGACTTCTAATTCTAAAAAAAAAAAAAAACCATTTATTTTTCCTGATAAAATCTTACTGAAAAATGACCAAAAAAAATCAATTGTTTATCCAGCCTGTAGCTGTAGCAAGTTTGGTTCCTACCGTGATGACTGTGATCAAATGACTGGCAGATGTATGTGTAAATCTCACATTATGGGCATGAAATGTGACAGGTGTTTCAATGGAAAATTACTGGGACCTGATGGCTGCAGAGGTAATTCATTTAAATTGGTTTTTTTTTAATATTTGTCTGTTTTGTTAAATTAAATAATATAAGTATTCCTTCTAGAAGCTTTTTACTTATATAATTGCATATATGTTTGCTTAAAACTTTTATCAAATTGACGATTGACTTACTAAACAGTATTTTGTGCGTAGATCAGCCATCAATTAATCATTAGTTTTAATGTTGGGCTATTAAGTAGGCTACAACCCAGCTAGTTTTTGTACACCCCCTTAGTAATAGTTCCAACAGTATAAAATTAACATTTTCTGCCCAATTCATTTCTTATTGCAACTAGGAAGAAAAGACATAGGTACAGTATTTCAACTTTAATCATTTGTTTAAAAAAAATAGATAAGGAAAACAGTTTTTTAGGTCCATTGTTATGATATATCAAGGAATTAATTAATTATCTATTAAAACATGATTTATAATAGTTATTTCATAATAAGTTAATATTCGATGAAAAACAGTAAAAAAAAAACTAGTCATAATCTTTGCTAGATATATTTCAAAAAGATATGCAACTATTATTTTTTTTTTGCCAAAGAACTATACAAAATAATTTAAAAAATAATATTGATCCTATGAATTATAAATTTTCAGCAAAAAATTTTATTTCTAAATTTCTATTATTAATTTTAAAATAATAAAAAATTATATTTGCACACATATCTTTTTTTCTAGTGGACTTTGTTTTAACTAATGTGGCTTAGAAGTTGTACAGTTTGCTGTTTCATATTTCAGATGATGTCATCCCACAAAGCTGCTCAGAGGCCAACTGTCAGTACGGGGCCACGTGTAGGGCCGACTCTGACGGCTCGCTGGGCTGTTTCTGTGACCAGAAGTGCGACACCCACAGCCAACCCTCTGACACAGTGTGTGGGTCAGATGGTCAGACGTTTGGCTCTCGCTGTCAGCTGGAGTACTACGCCTGTCGGCTGAAGATGGATATTGTTGTCATCAACTCAGGACCCTGCAGAGGTTACATTTTTTTTTAATTGCTATTCATTGTTTTTATCCGTTTTTATTTTAAGAAGTTGAACTATACTCCATCTGTGTCTTTAACATGGATGGGAAAAGATTATGATAAAAGAATGATGTATAAGAAAAACTGGCTATTAAATTCAAATTTACAACAACTAGTAAATAGGCTATTTACCATAATTACTCCATGCACTATTTTCCATTACTGTTATTAGTCAATGCACTATTAGCACTACTTTTAAAATAGGTATTTAGCCATAGAATTAATCTGTTGGCTATTTGGTTTACTATTATAGTAACAGGCCCATAAGCTGTTCAACTTTTTTTTTCAAACCTCAATTTTGTTTAACATAATTGTAACTTTACTAATGTGAAATGTATTTAAGGCCACATTAAGTTTTCTAATTTAAAAAGTAACAAATTGTCAAATTTACCCAGGGCTTCCACCCATGCCAGTTACAACTGTGTCTCCTGTGAACAAGTCTAGAAAAACAACACGCCACATTGAAAACAAAGAAGACAACAAAACACAAAATTGTGAGTTATCTCATCATTTTCCATTTTCCTCCCTTGCAAAGCATAAAGCCTCTGTCAAAGCTTGCCAAAAAATCTTAAACAAAATAATGAGTTATGTACTCTGGTTTAATTGTATCCACTTGTTTTACACAAACTTCTCTTTGAAGAAATAAAACTGTTTAAATGAATTGGTTAAAGAAAACACAAGAATTATAGTGTTTGCAGTTTAAAAAAAAACATTGAAAAAGAAAAAGGATTCAGGTCATTTCTGATGTTTTAATGTTTTTATTATCTTGCAGCTGAATTTTTTTACTAATGTTGAGACTTTTAAAAAAAAATTCAAATTTACTCATTAAAAAGGTTAGCGTATAAGATGTTCTTTAACAGAACTTATCACAACTAAACATGGCTTGTATTAAACATAATTCATGTTCCTTTTCACAGGCACAGGAAGTGTGATAGACAATTTGTGCCTGTCTAACATAGACTGCTGCCCTGAACACAGCCACTGCAAAAATGGGCTGTGTTATTGTATGGATGGATACGTGCCTTCTGACAACAATCAGCAGTGTCATGGTTTGTCTCCCTTGTTCTGATAGTGCTCTATAAGTATAAAGCTTTGGCAGATATTCTTTAAATTAGTGTCATGGTTTGTCTCCCTTGTTCTTATAGTGCTCTATAAGTGTAAAGCTTTGGCAGATATTCTTTAAATTCGTGTCACACATTTTTCATTGGCTGAGCAAGGATGATAATCATTACAAGTGGGAAGGAATCATCTTTGTTCAACCATAATTAAGTTTTTACACAGTTAAATATAAAGTAACCTGTTTGTAAAAGTAAATATTTTTAGTCTACTCAAGCAAATCAAAATAAGAAATTGTACTGATGTAGTACTTATAATTTATTTACCATAAAGTCTACTTACATACAGTTTTGAAGGGAGTAGTGTTTCAATTCATTGTTTGTTATACTTTAGAGTTTAACGAGGCAGAAATGATATAATTCCACAGAACTAGTGAAAGAAAAAGCAACCAAAATGCCAGACACCAGCATCAACCCGTGCAGCAACAACCCATGTCATGCAGGCACATGTTTGCTGGATGACAGCCTGGGATACAGGTGTGCCTGTCCACTAGGGAAATCTGGTCCATTGTGTAACAGAGGTATTGAAAACACTAATTTAATATCCTTTTTCTTGAAGAGTTCACATTGATTTAGAGTTATCCTTCCCTGTCTGAATTAGTCATGTGTAAACTTACCTTCATTTATAAGGTTTTAAAGAGTAACCAACCTATTCTGTTTACTGGTTCTACCATGCAGTACTGAATACAGTTTAATTAATAATTTTACTAGTATTTCTCCATTCGTTTAGAGGCATTTTTTAAAATTATTAATTGAAGAAGTTACCGTATCCGACTTGATCTATCCTAAAATCATAATTTTTATTGTTTTTTTTATTTAGGTTTTTGAACTTTCACATGACCCATGGCCTAAACTAAAATGGTCAAATATAAAAATTATGATATCTGTATTAAGTTCTATGGCCTATATTAAAACGGCCAAATACTTTACCATTATCATACTGTGTTTTAACAATCCAATTTCATCTCATGGCCTATCCTAAAAATGGTACAATATTTTTTAAGAATTATATGTGTTTTATACATCTAGTTTTATGGCCTTCTAAAATTTTCTGATATCTTAAAAATTTTGATATCTGTATTTCAGACATCAAATTCCATGGCCAATCCTAAAATTTTGTGAAATTAAAAATTGTCAATATCTGTATTCTAGACATCAAGTTCTACGAGCCATCCTTCAGCGGCGTCTCATACCTTGAGCTGCGACGCATTGATAAAGCCACCCAAGACACCAGAATAGAAATCATCTTCACCTCCACCAACGACAACGGCATCCTGCTCTTCAATGCTAAAAATAGAGATGGCAGCGGGGACTTTATTTCACTGGCGGTCATTGACGGTTTTGTTGAATTCAGGTGAATGACTCATACACTCAATACATTAGTTGTTCTGATGAATCTATGCAGTGGACAATGGTGTGGTCTAGTTGTAGATACATCAACGCTAAACAGAGGGTTTAAAATTAGCTAGTTGTAGGGGTGTCGTAGTTGCTAAGCCTCTGACTTGCACTTGATTTATATTTGGGAAAGTTGAAGTGACTGCACACTGTGGTAGTTGGACAGTCTTTTTTACATGTCTACAGAAATAGATTAACTCTACATCCCCATTCAAATGAGTATAAATCATATAGATACAGAAACACTTGAAACCCTGCTAGATCTGTCATATTAGTACTAGTAATACGAAGCCTGTATATGCCACATCTACAAGAACTCTACTCACCTGTAATATTAGCACTCGTCAAACAATATATTTTAATACCCTAGCTAGAGAAACCTTAAATCTACACTGCTTCATTAAATTTGAAAATGTTATACAAATTCATGTAAAAAAAAAGTAAAGTTAAAAAATAACACCAAAATACCCTAACACCAAACATAGTTTGATAGACTCTAACACCAAACACAATGTGATAGACCCTAACACCAAACATAGTTTGATAGACCCTAACACCAAACATAGTTTGATAGACCCTAACACCATAGTTGATAGACCTTAACACCAAACACAGTTTGATAGACCCTAACACCATAGTTGATAGACCCTAACACCAAACAAAGTTTGATAGACCCTAACACCAAAAACAGTTTGATAGACCCTAACACCAAAGTTTGATAGACCCTAACACCAAACAAAGTTTGATAGACCCTAACACCAAACACAGTTTGATAGACCCTAACACCAAACACAGTTTGATAGACCCTAACACCAAACATAGTTTGATAGACCCTAACACCAAACATCGTTTGATAGACCCTAACACCAAACACAGTTTGATAGACCCTAACACCAAACAAAGTTTGATAGACCCTAACACCAAACCTAACACCAAACAAAGTTTGATAGACCCTAACACCAAACACAGTTTGATAGACCCTAACACCAATAGACCCTAACACCAATAGAACCTAACACCATACATACTTTGATAGACCCTAACACCATAGTTTGATAGACCCTAACACCATAGTTTGATAGACCCAAACACCAAACACAGTTTGATAGACCCTAACACCAATAGACCCTAACACCAAACACAGTTTGATAGACCCTAACACCAATAGACCCTAACACCAATAGACCCTAACACCAATAGACCCTAACACCAATAGACCCTAACACCAATAGACCCTAACACCAATAGACCCTAACACCAATAGACCCTAACACCAATAGACCCTAACACCAATAGACCCTAACACCAATAGACCCTAACACCAATAGACCTTAACACCAATAGACCCTAACACCAATAGACCTTAACACCAATAGACCCTAACACCAATAGATCCTAACACCAATAGACCCTAACACCAATAGACCCTAACACCAATAGACCCTAACACCAATAGACCCTAAAACCAAACACCTTTGCTGCAGGTTTGATCTGGGTGCTGGCCCCGCCACCATAAAGAGCCGAGACAAAATCGAGCGAGGCAAGCCTCACCATGTGGCGGCTCGCAGGATCAAGGAGGTGGGCCACCTCATCGTAGACAAGGGTGACCCTGTCGTTGGGAACGCCCCCTCGACCTTGACCTCTCTGGAACTCAATGACCCACTTTATCTTGGATTTGTCCCAAATGCTACAAAAGAGTAAGTAAATACCATAGTAAAATAGGTTCTGTTATTAACTGTATGTAAAGTAGCAAGGTGATTACTGGCTAGTACAATTAACATAGAATTCTACTGCTTTCTTTCATAAATTACTTACTTTATTAAAAGTGAATAGGCAAGGTTCAGTCTTCAGTTTAAAAATTCAAAATTTTTTACCTCCTAAATATATAAGGCTCTAATGTTTTTTGTGTGGTCAAGTTATTTTTTTTAATCAAAATTTATGAAATACATTCCTACTTGAAATATCTAACAAATTTTATAAGTTAGCTTAATAATTTCATTTTAATTCAATTCAGATTTGATAATTTTCCCTCTACTCATGATATTTGATAAATTTACTTTTTCTCATCCAAGTTGATAACTTTACTTTCACTTGTGTCACACTTGACATCTTTACCTTACCTCATATTTGATAAATTTACTTTCACTCATCATAATTGGTAACTAAACCTTCCATTAGGTTGTATTTGATAGCTTTACTTCATCTCTCACACTTAATGACTTATACTTGTGCTATAATTTATTAACTTTACTTCAGCTTGTGTTATATATTGATAAATTTACTTCAGCTTGTGTTATATTTGGATAAATTTATTTCGCTTGTGTTATATATTCATAACTTTATTTCACCTTTTGTTACATATTGACAACTTTACTTTAGCTTGTGTTAGCTATTGATAACTTGAACACCTAACAATTGATAACTTTGCCTCAGCTTGTGTTATATATTGATAACTTGAACAGCTAACAATTGATAACTTTGCCAGGGTGTATGATAAGATTGGTGTGAGACTGGGTCTAGTGGGCTGTATCAGCTCCCTGCGTGCTGGAAGTCAGGATGACCTGTAATATATTGATAACTTGAGCAGCTAACAATTGATAACTTTGCCAGGGTGTATGATAAGATTGGTGTGAGACTGGGTCTAGTGGGCTGTATCAGCTCCCTGCGTGCTGGAAGTCAGGATGACCTGTAATATATTGATAACTTGAGCAGCTAACAATTGATAACTTTGCCAGGGTGTATGATAAGATTGGTGTGAGACTGGGTCTAGTGGGCTGTATCAGCTCCCTGCGTGCTGGAAGTCAGGATGACCTGTACACTTACAACCTGGCGTACACGGAAGGTTTCAGTGACATCAAATCTGGCGTGGACATCAGTAAGTAAACTTTATATCTGTATGCATGGTATTAGTAGGTTGATTTGTTTCATGACTCATCTTTTGACTGCATCAACGACCCCTTTTTTTATTTTTATTAATGAACCCATTTTGACTTAATTAATTACCCGCCATGTATATTAATGACATCATTTTGACTGTATTAATGACCCCCATTTCAACTGTATTAATGACCCTTGTTTTAACTGTATTAATAACCCCCCTTTTAGAATATTAATAACAACTGTTTTGACTAAGTATCTTTGTGAAAACTCCTAACCCCTACTAAAATTTTAAGAAAATTTAATTTTACTGATTTTAAACTTTCTCTATTCGTAAACATAATTTGGTTTTTGCTTTTAAACTGTCCTTTTCCTATAACTGATGATAATTGTCCCATGTCTGTTTTGTGTTACTGGTTACACTCATCCCATGTCTGTGTTACTAATGATAGTTATCCCATATCTATTTGTTAACTGATGATATTTATCACAGGTCTGTTTTGTGTTACTGATGATATTTATCCCATGTTACTCTCTACACAGACTCATGTGTCAACAACCCCTGTAAAGATATCCCATGTGAAAATGGGGGCACCTGCCGTGTCATTGACTCACTCCTTTACGAATGCCATTGTAGGGAAGGATACAAAGGTACAGAGAAAAAAAAACATTAAAACTTTTTTTTAGTTTAGTCATACCAAACCTTACATCACTAAGTTTCTACACATACTTATTTTAAAACTAACATAAATCTTAGATCTAATTCCATTCTAAATTTTCTTGGCCAATAATTTAGTATCTCGAAAACTAATTCTAACCTTAATTTCTTCCAAACTTTAGGCCGATAACTTAAACATTGATAACAAAAATTGTCTAAAATTGATGAGTAGTCTATTGTGCCATAAACTATTTATATTTTTCAAACTTGTGAGATCTTGTGAGATCATCAACTCTTCTATTCACACATTTGATGTGTAGATCTATAACCAAATTTGTTTTTTCTACTACCCAGGCAGGAAGTGTGAGATAACCATCAACCCCTGTGCCAGCCAGCCCTGTGAGTATGGCGGCAGCTGTGTGCCTATGACGAGCGTGGAAGGCTTCTTCTGCCAGTGTGCCCACGGACGTGAAGGGACCAGATGTGAAAGAGGTTTGAAATATTTTCTAATATCAAGTTTGATTTCTTCTAATGAAAAGTATTGCATTAAGTTTTTTTGTTGTGAGGCTTCTTTTAGTTATTTAATTTACTTTTTTTTTCTAAAGTAAAAATTACCATTGTCTCAACAGTTTGTTATTTTTATATTCTGATTTTAAAGTAATATTTTTATCTCAACTTCTTGCTGATTTGATAGGAGAATTAGGTAAATGCTAACATGAAAGTAGAGTCACTATGTAGAGCATCAGTATGTCTGAAGAACAGCTCTTTGTCTGTAGAATATTAATGCCATTATGAGGCATTAGGTTATATTTGAATTTACTCTATAGGATATAACAATCTGTAAGACATGTCAGTGTGTAAGACTTGCCAGTCTGTAGGACGTGTCAGTGTGTAAGACTTGCCAGTCTGTAGGACGTGTCAGTCCATAGGACATGTCATTCTGTAAGACATGTCAGACTCTAGGACTGTAGGACATGTCAGACTGTATCAAAAGTCTGTAGGACATGTCTGTAAGATTTACCAGTCTGTGTGACATGTATGACTCTTGGACTGTAGGACATGTCAGGCTGTATGGCATGTTAGTCTGTAGTACATGTCATGTTCTAGGATATTTCTGAGTCTACCCAGCTCTAAATCAAACCTGACATTAGTTAGGAAATGTAAAAGCTACATTATTACTTAAAATCAGAGTTCATTGAAACTGTTAAACTCTACTTCACTTGTTCTTTCAACCAAAAAAAAAACTACTCACACCTTATAACACAACCACCTCTCTCATCAGAATCAAAACCAGAGGAGGTGTATGTATCCCAGTTTATTGGAGACTCCTACATGGAACTTCCTGTAGAAGAAAAGCTGTCCAGCTACCTGTCCATTGAGATCTGGTTCATGGCCAACAAGCCCAGTGGTCTGTTGCTGCTGATCACACAGAACACTAGCGCTGGTGTGGGGGACTTTGTCGCTCTCTACCTGGAGGAGAAAAACCTGGTGTTTGCCTTCAACCTGGGCAGTGGGATAGGGAGGATTGAGTGAGTTGGTTTTTAACATTTGTTGGTTGGGTTTGTGAGAAGTAGGGACATATTTGTTGGTTGGCATTTAGGGAATGGAGGGTTGGTTTTTGACATGTGTTGGTTGGCATTGTGAGAATGATATAGGATGTCTTGGTAGAGTGCTAGACTGTTAACCCAAAAGTCTTGAGTTTGAATCCAGGTTCACGTCGGTAGAGCTTCCCTTAGTCCATCAAGCTCTGATGGGTACCTAACGTTAGGGAAAATAAATGCGGCTGGGTATAGTGCCGACTACACTATCCCTTCATATGCCGAGGTCACAGAAATAGGTGAACTCTATCTGCCCCATGTGTCATGGGCTTGTACAGGAAAAATGATGATTGTGGGAATGGAGGGTTAGTTTTAAACATTGTTGTTAATTAACATGGGGAAAAATCAGATAGTTATTTTAGATTCATGAATGCTAGCTGGCTATGTATAGACACAGAGATACTGTACCTACAATGCTGTCCCTTTGGATCATAAAGATAGTCACATATTCCTATATTATACTGTCTTCATCTGACATTATAGAAATGAAATGATAACATTAAAAAAGAATGTAGTTTAAAAGTAAAAAGAAAATCTGTTAAATATTTTACAGCTGGATGTAGAATTATTTCTAAACAGATTGTATCTGAATGATGTGAGCATTGTTTGCCTGAGTTAACGCTTCATCTACCCATTTCTATGTTTGACTTCAATAGATTTAATGAATGTGTAATTCTAAAATGTTTGATCCTTTAGAAGTAAAAAACATGTACACCTGGACAAATGGCATAACGTCACCATCTCATTGTCTGGACGCTCTGGACAAATGAGTATAGACAAGCACCCCCCTCTCTTTGGTGAAGCACAGGTTTGTTTACTACAGAATTTTTCTTTGTTTACCTGGCCTTTATTTTAAAAAATTAAAAACTCTGACTAGACTTCAGACTTTCTTAGGAATGTGATTGAAAATGATAGAATTATAAACCAGTTTAATTTGTTAATTAAGGGGAGATTAACAATTAAAAAAAGGTAACTTTTTCTCAAATCCTAAAGGATTTAAGATTTATTTGTTCTTTTTCTTGAACCTTAAACAAATCTCTCAGTTATGCAAGAGAATTTCTTTCAATAGGCTGCAAAACACAGCATTTGTTACTTTCTAGCTAAATAAATTATAAATAAATATGCCTTGTTTGAAGTAAAAGAGTTAACTGTTAAATACCAAATGTAAATAATTTAAACAATTTATAATGCTCTTGTTATTGGCTACTGATTTTTAAATTTCAGTTCACCGATAATGTGGTCAGTAATCTAATAAGGCAAATTTTTTGCACTTGTCCTAATTGTTGTGTTTTGTTTTTTTTCTATTGATTTTTGTTTTCCTCATTTTAAGCCATTGTGTGGGCCATTTTGTTAATGGTTTGTAACTTAATTATTGTTTTATTTCTAGTTAGGAACAACACATTAATCTAATATAGTTAAATTTAGAAGTTTGAGCTAAAGTATTGAGTTTTTCATAGCTAATAAGCATTTTAAAATATTTTTAAAAATTCTTTTTTGAGTTTTTTGTTGTTGTAGTGTTAAACTGAGTTGCTATGTTTTGCTTCCAGATTAGGATCAAAGTTAATGTTCATGAAAGTAAATTTTTGGAAAGTTGAATGGGCAGATTTTTTTCACATAATGTTTTGTAGGTTAGCAAAAAGAAACTAATATTTGCTTTCAAGTTATTTTTTAAGGTTTTGTTTTATTAGAGTGCATTTTTTAAGAATTTATTTAAAAAATCTATTTGAATTTTTATTTTTAAAATTTTTCTCTAACCTTTTTAAAAAATTTATATTGGCAATAAAGTCATCTATATAAGTGAATTGTATTAGGTCATGTACAGTTTTCATAGTTTGAAAAATCTGGCATAGTCTTGTGTGTCTAGCATGAATATGTCCAGTTGTTTTTTTCACTTGTTGTTTACATAGTTTCATTCATGCTCTGACATTTCCATCAGTTGATGTTGTATTGCCAGAATGTATTTATTTATTTTTAATAAATACCTTTCTCAAGCAAACTAAGAAATACAAATGTAAATAAAGATTTTTAAAAATTCTATTTATTTTATGCAAAATAGAAATGCTATATGAAATCAATGAGCCATTTCAACCCTATAACTCTCTCTAAATAATACAGCTGGTATTTTTATTTATTCTTCCAAATGTTTAATCCGCTGGCAAAAAAAATTAGCTTTCCAAAATGTTGAAGATGAACTAATTTTCTCTTGAAATTTGTTTCAATATAATATTTTTTAGATGTTTATATTTGTTTTAAATATGTGTAATTAAAATGTTTAAGATATTTCTTTTTAATATTAATTATATGAACTAATTTTCAAGAAATATCCACCTTCTAAAAGAACTTATTTTTTTTTATGAAGATTTTTTTTAAAAATGTAGGAAGAATAGCAGTATGATATTTAATTACAAAGATATTTATTTAATTAAATCTTGTATTATTTCAGGCTGAAGCTTTATTGAATGTAAAATGTGTAAAGCTGAAACTATTTGTTCATTGTTCTGTTCTAATCTAAAAAAAATTAATCCTGTTTAAACTTTGTAATATTAGGGACCATCATCCATGCTGAACATAGACAACAGATCTTTGTTTCTTGGAGGCTTTAATAAAGAAACTGATGTCCCTGTTAAATTGCGTCCTCAAACTGGCTTTACTGGAGCTATACAAAGAGTAAGTAACTTAAACTTTATGTTATTCTTAAACATTTTTCCTTCTGTTCTTAAAAAAAGCAATAAAGTAATAGTAGTTTTATCAATCATCTAACTATTGAAAAATATTTCTTTGTTACTAAGTATTTAAAAATTTTTAAATTCTAATCTGTTTTATTAAAATATTTGAAATGTTTAACTGAGATATATTTAATTTTCACTGAAGTTATCAATAAGGTAACCATTAATTACTTTGCTTTGTTATCTATTTTGTTAATTTTAATTCAGATTAAATTTTAAAATTATAGAGTTATTATGATAACACTAAAGGAATGCCTATAAATTTAAAATATTGTCAACACACATTCTGCTTCCCAGATCATTATCAATGGGCGAACTGTTGTTGGTCTCATGTCAACAGCCACAACCATGCGTCATATTTCCCCATACAATGGGCCCCCTTGTAATGTGAACCCATGCTTGAATGGTGGGGCATGTGTACCCAAACTGTACAACTATGAATGCAGGTGCCCTAAAGCTTACATTGGGGAAAAATGTGAAACACGTAAGAAATATTTTGTTCATTGAAGTGTTTTTTTTTTCTAAATATAAATAGAATTTCAAATATTCACTTAAAATTATGCAGAGTTGTAAGTAAATACTCAGATTGTTGAGTTTTTTTAGCATACAGATTTAACATTTTATCATTTGCAGTTTCTTTAGTTCTGTTCCCTGTGGTCAGTGATACTACAATAGTGGAATCTTCTTAAATGAGGAGTGTTTGTTGTAGTGTCTATGTTAACCCAAGTGCTAACCCTAATTGGGGTCCCTGACGCTAAACCTGATATTACAACCCAACACACCTGTTTTTGGAAGAGTCCACTTTTTGATACTGTTAAAAAGAAACATTTTATATAATTTCACATGAAAGTTGCAGGGGTGGTATTCTATAAGTACATGAATTTTATTTTTCAGCTTATGATCATAGAGATGCCGATGAGGCTGTGCAATTTGATGGCTCAACTTTCCTGAATTTTGCAAATGAAATCGTGAGAAAGTATGTTATTTTACATGTTATTATAATTTATACCAACATGTTTTTAAATTATTTTGTAATATTAATTTTTAAAATTTTAAAACTCTTTATGAAATGTTTTTATTCAGTAAGTAAAATTTAAAAAAATTAAACCCATTGTATATTTTCTGTGAAAGAATTTTCTTTATTGTGAGATTTATTTATAAATAAATGACTGGAAGCTAATCTTTTTGTTAAAAAAGTTAAATAAACGAGTTAAAATAAAAACAAAGGCAGTTTTAAAAAATGACCTACATATCTACTTAACAGTACAAAAATTGAAACAGAAAAAAAATGTAAAACAAAAATCATCAATTTTTCTTTGTTTTATGAACATTTATTAAAATTTTGTCAAGTGTTGGTTTTATTTATTAAGAGATCTGAGAATAATATTTTAAATTAATACATTTTTTATTAAATTCTAATGATAATTACCAGCAAGGAACTTACAAATTCTTTTATTTACCAGACAAGAAGGTCAGCAGTCCAACAGATTTACTGTGACATTCCGCACCACAGTGCCAGACGGCATCCTGCTCCTACAGCAAGGTGGGGAAAATGTCATCTCCGACTACCTGAGCTTGGCCGTGGCCAGGGGCAAGGTGGAGTTGTCCTACAACCTGGGCAAGCAGACGGCCAGCAAGCTCCACGTGATTAGGTCCACCGTTGATGTGGCTGATGGGCAGTGGCATACCGTGGAGGCAGTGAGGTAATTGATGGCTGTCAAAGTTTTAACTTGCTAGAAGTGGTGTTGAGTTTTTACTCTTTAGTAGATGGGCAGTGGCATACAGTGGAAGCTGTGAGGTAATTGCTGCTGTCAAAGTTTTAACTTTCTATTAGTGGTGTTGAGTTATTACTCTTTAGTAGAGTTGTGACCAACTTTCCCAAGGTAGTGTGCATGGAGTCTTGTGTGTGTGTATATTAACAATGACTGTGTGGATGCACATTAGCACAGCTTAGAGGGAACATTGGCTTATAAATATATAAAGTTTCCCTTTCAAACCTGACGGTCTATGGGGCAAGTGAAGTAGAGTTCACTTGTTTCTGTGACCTCGGCATATGAAGAGATAGTGTGGTCAGCACTATGCCCAGCCGCCTTTACTTTCCCTAACGTGAGTTAGGTACCCATCAGAGTTGGGTGGACTCAGGGACGGTTTACTGACTTGAACCCGGATTCAAACTCGAGGCTTACGGGTTAGCAGTCCAGCTCTCTACCGCTAGACCACTCCGTCCGCTAGACCACTCCGTCACATTGGCTTATACCCCTTTATAAATTTACTGAATTGCAGTTTTCTCGAGTTGTGGTCCTTTATTATTTTACAAAGTAGTTGCCCTTTATAAATGTTATTGGGCGGAGCTCAGCTTAGAGAGAACATTAGCTTATACCTCTTTATAAATTTTACTGAATTGCAGTTTTTTAGAGGTTCACAGTTGTGGGCCTTTATTATTTTACAAAGTTGTCGACCTTTATAAATGTTATAAATGTTATTGAACAGAGTAGCCCTGTTATTGAGTTGTGGCCCATTATTGTTACTAAGTTTTTGTTATAAATTTTACCTTTAAAGATAAACACTGAATATGTAAGGAAGAAAATGGAATGTTTGAATAGAAAAGTAAAATGTGCCATTGCTTAAATAGACATTATAAAAAAATATTCCTATTTTTATAATTTTCAGGCAACAGAGAGAAGGCTCTCTCAAAGTGGACTATGAAGAACCTGTATTAGGCAGCTCAGAACAAGGGACACAACAACTAGACACTGATGGGAATCTATGGGTGGGTGGAAAGAATAGCCTGCCCTTGGGTCTGCCCACAATGAGTAATTTTAAAGGCTGCATTAAATCTGTGGAGGTGAATGGTCAGCAGCTTCACCTGGTCAGGGATCGTAACGGCCAAAGTAGCAACATTGTACTCTGTACATAATATGAATTATATTTTATTAATGTAAAGTAACTATTCCAATTATTATGTATATCAGGTCTGAATTTATAATTTAATATTTCTATGTATTGAAAAAATAATAATTGCAAAATGTATGTTTTGAGTTAAAAAAAAACGTTTTTTAAAAATATATAACAGAAAAAGTGCTTACCTGGCTAATTAATGTTTTGAAATGTTGGATACAAGTGAAGTGACTTGCATTATACTGTGTTTTAATCACTGAGTATCAAGGTCCATAACCCACATACTTGTGTACAATGATTTAACCTCTATAGGCATGCACCTCCCTCACATAAAGGGCTTACATAATAGCGAATTTCATAGCAGGGTGTATTGTTACACTATTTTATCTTTATCCCCATTTATGAGACGTTCACTTTTTTTTTATTATCCCATAACACAATTGTTTGCTCATTAAAAATTGGAAACAAATTTAACAAACTCATCTTGTATATGTTATTGTTATCTTGTATTGGACTTAATGCTTGTGTAGATAGGCCCAGCTGTGTTAGACCCCCCTCCCCCCAAATCTTTGTCCTATTTGTTGTAAGAATATAAACACTTATTGTGATGGTGGAAGTTTACCATAGACCTGATGTAACCTTAGAGTGTTTGTGATGTAAATAGAATATTCAATTTTGGTGATTGGTTCAGGGGAAGTAACTAGCACCTGAGTGATGCCCCTTCCCTTTTTTTTTTACTCCCCATTAATGTTCCAATTCATGCCTTACTTAACCAATCACAATCTCCATAACACTGTGTAATTAATACACACTTTATTGCCTACACCTGTTTCATTCCATTTTTTAAAGTTTAAAATGTTTCTGCATTTTTTTTTAAGTTGTGGCTAATTTTTGTAACTCTTTTAATTTTATTCTATTCTAAAAAAAAATCTTTCTCTTTCAACGTTTTGCTTTAAATAACTGTTTTCACATTTTTGTGTTTGCACTCAATTAAAACAATTGTAGCTGAATTACATGTTTCTGTAATGCATTGTTTTAATATGAACTATACAATCTACAATCCTGGGCCAGTTACTTAAAAATTATGTCCACAATCTTAACCCCTTAACGGCGACTGTCGCTAAAGCGTGACATACCAATGTATTGCTTTCCATTCTTTCCATCACTCAGACCTGTCTTGTAATATCACCACCGCCAACCCTGACTCAGAGATGCATTTGTAGCCTCCTTTCATCTCTCAGAGCCCTAGGCTAACATGCCGGTTCCAATTCCTACAAGTCTATCAATGTTATAATTTCAACCCTGCAAATCCAGTTCCTAGATATCTATCAGAATGTTAAAATCACCCCCCCCCCATTCCAATCTCTAGAAGTCTATCAGAATGTTACTATTACTACCCATTTATTCCAGTTCCCAGTCTATCAGTAACTGACTGTTCCTTATCTTATGGCATATAGCAACATACAGTGTGTTTACCATTCAAGTTTTCTTATTTAAAATCTTAAGTCACATGACCAGATTCCTCGATGCCTATACCACCCTCAAATCTGTAACACTCAACCCAAGCCATAATATAATTATTGTTATCATTTGATAATAGCTATTATAACTCATTGATAAGCCATTATAACTATCATTGATAATTATTATAAATATAAGTGAACTAATATTATTGCTGTTATTATAACAAATGTATATCAATTGATATTTAACGCAATGAAGCTGTGTTTTGTATGTTTGTGGAATTATTTGCAGTCGATGTGTCAGACTTCAGGTCTACACCAAGTATACATTTGATGTTTCTGTGATGAATGATTTATTCAAATGACAGAAGGTCAATGTTTTGTTTAATTGTCGAATTTGTTTGATGATGTTAAATTGTTGAAATGAATTTGATATGGGCCAGTCCTACTTAAAATTTAAGACCCACCCACATCTGATAAAAAAAGACGGTAGCAAACAAATAGTGTGATTGTTATTATGAGAGGTTCTGTGTTTTACGAGGCAGTGTTGCTGTTAACTATTATTGTCTGGGTTGTCCAATGCTGTATTTTATGGATACACATTTTTTTTAGATTGTTTTTTTTTTATAGCAAAACATCCTTGCTGGTTGTCAGATGTTGGTAATGATTCATCTAATACATTGCTGACAAAAAAAAATTAAATAAAGGGAGATAAATATTTCTATTATGCACATATTTTGACTCTGAAAGTTTACTCTTATTTTTTAAATTCTACACCTACTTTCTTTGCACAGACTAATTTTTTCCCATTTTATTTTAAATAAAACAACTATCCTACAAATTATCTCCCTTCCAACTATTTTTATTATTTTAATATACAATTCTTATGAAACATCTTTGAATGTAAAGTTGTTGATTATTTAAGTTACCAGACATTAACTACATATCTGCAGACATTCCATGTAGTAAGTAATGTTTGTAGATTTACTGAAGTCCTTTAATAGTCACCCACCCCCAACTGAGTAGTTATAATATTAGCTCTTATATTTGTAATAATAAGCATATATAATAAGTGTATTTCAGTAAAATAAACAGAAATATTTAGTGAACTTGATTACAGATTAATGAAAGTTTTTATCTTTGATGATTTTATGTTTTTTTTTTTCTTTTACTGTTTTAGTGATGCAACAGTAACTTAAGGTTAACATTTAGTTGTTTGTGAAAAAAACTTCTGATTAGCTATTGTTTCAAATGATTTTTAGGGAATCCTGTAGATGTCGAATTGGTTATGAATGTCACAACATTCCTGGAAATTATTTTTTGTTTTTGTATAAAAATATTTTTTGTAATTGATGTGGACAATAATAACAATGTAACCTTAACCATAAAGATGTTAACTAAATTCAGTTTGGCTTGTTGTTGTTTTTTTTACTTTCTTTCCACATTTCATTTCTGTTTGTTTCAAATGTCTTTTTTCTTTCTGTTTATTGGGTTATCTGCTCTTGACAAGTGAGACACTAAAATTGCCTGCATTGAGTAGTATTTCTAAAGCAGTACAAGTACAGCTATAACATACAATGCTAATACTTAAATATATATAATTGTGATGTGGTTACCTAGTGGGGCCCAAATAGCAAAGGTATTAGAGCATGTGCCTACCATATAGAGGACACTGGTACCACACCACCATGGAGGGACCCAAAACACAAGAAAACATTGAGCACAAAACAAGGTAGGGGGCCCCATCCAATATGGGAAACAACCTGATACAGTCAAGAAACCATCAAGGGAAACAACCCACACACCATAAAGGAAAACAACCTTATGACTAGCAAAGAGAATCAACAAAATTAACAATCATTTCAAATGTTTTTATTTTTCTGTTAGATCATTTTTGTTGACATGCCACATTAACAAAGATGTCAGCATTTCTAAGCTGAAAAATAAATCATAAGATTCTAAGTTTTTCTTTTTCTTTTTTTTTTTAAAATAATTGACCAGAAGCCTTGTATGTAACATGCTTCCATTATAAATAGGCAAATACAAACATGTTTTAATTTTGACAGAAATTAACCATTTAAAATTAAAATATGACCCATTCATTATTAAAATAAACACTGACCATAAACATAATCACCTTCTTTTAAAAACACCATGCTTATTTTCCACATTATTTCAGAAATTACAATGCAAAAACAGCATTTAGTTTGGATGCTTCTAAAATTGACACAATTTTTAACAAAGCCAGCTTTGATACATTTTTCAATACATGTTAGAAAAACTAAATAAAATATATAAACACAAAGCCAAGCTAGTGTATATATTAACCTAATGTTGTCCCACATTAGTTCAGGGAATGTATGGGCATACAGCACAGGAAAAAAAAACCCACCTAACAGAACATTCAGACATGTAGGCCAGCAGTAGATAAAGAGTAATGGGCTAAATCAGGGGTCTCCAAACTACGGCCCGCGGGCCGGTTGCGGCCAGCGAGGTCCTCTCATCCGGCCCGCGGAGATCTTTTTGTCCATGGAAAAAACGTTTGTTGGTGATGGCTGAGGAACTTTGTGCAGAAAAATCAAAGACATGCCTGGAAGAAACTGGCCCCCGAACTGAAATTTGTTAGTTAATGCGGCCCTCGAACTGAAAAGTTTGGAGACCCCTGGGCTAAATGAACGAGGTGTGTATTTCAGTAGTGCCACAAAGGCAGGGGGTTTGGTCCGCGTTGGTTGACACCATTTAGAGGGCGAAACCAAATGTCAAAATTGACCGACAAAACGTTTTATCTAAATAAAATAAAATAAACTAGGTGGCGAGGGATGACACCCAATAGAAAATGTAAAATTGTTGAAGGGGGTGAGGGTTACACCCTCATTTACCACATTGGGTGATACCTGATCTAGTGATGTCTGGTTTATTCACAAAATCAGGAGGGAGGTAGATCAAGGGTAGGAAGCTACCAGGAAAAAAAAGCATACAGCAAAACAGTTAAATTAATTTATCAGCAGACAAATTAAAGGGACATAATCACATTGTGTTTTTTTAAATACCCTTTTTAGGCTGGACTGTTAGTCCATTGGGCAGATGAAGTAGAGTTCATCTGTTTCCCTGAACTCTTCATATGAAGGGATAAAGTGGTTAGCACTATGCAATAATGTGGTGAAAATAGAAAAATAAAGGCCATGCTATAGTTATAGGAAATAAAACAATCAATGATAAAATGGAGGTATAATGTAGGTTATGAAGTGAACAAGTGTATAGTCACAAAGGACAAAGTATTAGATTTAATGGTTAACATAAGTGATGTATACAAAATCAACAAAGTTGTACATTTCCATGAGACCAACAATAAATCTATCAGATTTAACTCTACAATCTGTTTCAAATTGTGTGAATAATTTTTCAACTTCTAAAAGACATAATGTAAAAATATATGTAAAAAAGAATGTAAAAATATATGTAAACTATGTATCAAATGAAAGTAAAAAAAAAAACAGCATTGACACACCTTTACCAAAAACAAAGAATGACAACAGATATAAAAGTTAACTCAGTTTTAAAAATAACTTAAGAAAATTAACAACAAATTTGCATTGTTTCTGTTTATTTCAGGGAAATAAGACGCTTGAGTTTCTTTAAATTACAAATTGCATTGCTGTTTTTGATGGCAGTTTTGGCAGTCTTTCTTGTAAAATTACTACAAAATTAACATGTATTTTTTCAACATTCTGATTCTCATGCGATGGATTAAGTTTTAACATACTTGGATCTTTTTCTCATTTATTTTAATTATGCCTGAATATATCCAGTGTTTAGGTCCACAGTCTTTAGGTCCACTCTATGGCTCAACCCAGTCTTTAGGTCCACTCTATGGCTAAATCCAGTCTTTAGGTCCACTCTATGGCTAAATCCAGTCTTTAGGTCCACTCTATGGCTAAACCCAGTCTTTAGGTCCACTCTATGGCTAAATCCAGTCTTTAGATCCACTCTATGGCTAAACCCAGTGTTTAGGTCCACTTTATGGCTAAATCCAGTCTTTAGATCCACTCTATGGCTAAACCAAGTCTTTAGGTCCACTCTATGGCTAAATCCAGTCTTTAGGTCCACTCTATGGCTAAACCCAGTCTTTAGGTCCACCTTATGGCTAAATCCAGTCTTTAGATCCACTCTATGGCTAAACCCAGTCTTTAGGTCCACTCTATGGCTAAATCCAGTCTTTAGATCCACTCTATGGCTAAATCCAGTCTTTAGGTCCACTCTATGGCTAAATCCAGTCTTTAGATCCACTCTATGGCTAAACCCAGTCTTTAGGTCCACTCTATGGCTAAATCCAGTCTTTAGGTCCACTCTATGGCTAAACCCAGTCTTTAGGTCCACTCTATGGCTAAACCCAGTCTTTAGGTCCACTCTATAGCTAAACCCAGTCTTTAGGTCCACTCTATGGCTAAACCCAGTCTTTAGGTCCACTCTATGGCTAAACCCAGTCTTTAGGTCCACTCTATGGCTAAACTCAGTCTTTAGGTCCACTCTATGGCTAAACCCAGTCTTTAGGTCCACTCTATGGCTAAACCCAGTCTTTAGATCCACTCTATGGCTAAACCCAGTCTTTAGGTCCACTCTATGGCTAAACCCAGTCTTTAGGTCCACCTTGTGGCTAAAACCAGTCTTTAGGTCCACTCTATGGCTAAACCCAGTCTTTAGGTCCACTTTATGGCTAAACCCAATCTTTAGGGCCACTCTATGGCTAAACCCAGTCTTTAGATCAACCCTATGGCTAGAGCCACCTTCTCATTAGATCCACCCTCTGACTAGACCCCCCCCCCCCCTGTCTTTAGATCGACCCTATGGCTAGATCCACCTTTTCTTTACATCTACCCAGTCATTAGGTTGACCTATTCTATAGCTCTACTTACACCACAAAATGCTAACACACAAATAAATAGTTATGTGTTGAAATACAATAAATTACCCATAACTTAATGGAGACATTGACCAATGTTTAAAAACAAACCTTGAGATCTAAAATATAAAAATTTTAAAAATATTTTTTTGAAAACCCTACTTTTTAACTTGTATTTTGTTTACTGGCATACATAAGTCAAAAAGCTTGAAACATTGTTATTGAGATGTAAGTACGATCAACATGAAGCCATCTAGTACTAAATAAAGACAGAAACAAAACTGTTTCAACCCACATCATCATAGTGGTTCTCATGTACATCATTTAAAACATGTCATTCAATGGACCCTGAGAAAAATAATATAAGCGACAGTTGGGGGAAATTTGTTATCATACATTTAGTTATAAATTTTAGAGTCACATATTTAATATTTTACAATATAAGTCCAAATTTGGGATTAAATTTATATATTGTGTGTTTATCAGGAGATATTTGCAGGTGTGAGAACAAAAATATTTGTTCCTATACGGCATTCTAATAGGTATTTGAGACCTGATGATAAATAAATTCATCTTTTGGCAACTGAATTTGAAGTAGATGAGTGACCAGTAAAACTCCCCAGCTGAACCTAGTACACATTTTAAATGGAAACAGAGCTTTAATGTAACTAATATGCTCTCTCTTTCTCTCTCCAGCACAAGTTTCAAATGGAAACAAGGCTTTGAACTTTTGCAATCACTCTTTTTCTTTCCTTAATCCATGCACACCACAACATGGTAATAAACCCAGGACACATTTCAAATGGAAACAGCTTTTCGTTTAACTCTTGTGCTATCTCTCTGTCTCAGTCATTAATCCAGGCACAGGTAAAAAAAAACAACCTGGAAACAGCTTTTCGTTTAACTTTTGTGTTCTTTCTCACTCCTAAATCCAGGCACACCAAAACGAGATAAATCTAGCATTTTTCCCACTGATATTTTTAGCTACCAGATTTAAGGGATCCCCCCAGTCTTTTACTCCCTACCCTGGTGCATTACCCCACTTAGTTTGTAGATAGGGGATGGTGGCTGTAGACTAAATAAATCTTTAGTCTGGGATTACACCCTCCTTATTGCAAATGTGTTAAATGATGTATAATTTAATACAACTTAACTGCATACAAAAGGTAAAACTATTGCTAATATAATGAGGTACCCAGATGATGATTAAATTAATGTTAATTAAATAAATGGTATACATAAGATTACTTATAACCTTAATTAATTAAACATAACATTGGGTTACTGATAATTACATGATAGACACATAATAAGCATACAAGCTATTGCTACTGTATTCAATGAAAGAGGTATTATGATAAAACTGATGAATACACCTCTATGACATCAACACTTTGCAGGACTTAATAAATTGCTTTACAAAGATAAATAAAAGGTTATATCCCAACTCCCATTGTGAATGATACATATTTACACTATTGAATTTACAGAAAGTCCTATAAAACTATAATTCAAACTTGATTTCTTTTTTTTAGAATTCCCTTTTTTAATAAACACTTACAGTTAAATATTGTATACACTTTAAAATTTGAGAATTCTACACAGGTAAAGGTTAAAATAAAACAATGTTTTGCTTTCACTTAAATTACCACCATGAGATTTTAAAAATTTAGCATCTTGAACATGTATCTGCTTTTTAAAAAATACTAACAAAGCCAAGTTATCTCAGTATTGTTAAAATAAATTCAATATAAATTATCACAGAACAAGACATTTTGACACTCCCGTGTTAAAAAATCTGGCCAAACAATTATCTGAAAAAGATTTTATCCCAAGTCATCACAGCATTGCTTTTTTCTACCACAAGTATGGCAAATGAGTCCCAGTATTTCTGCACTTAGATCTCTTAGGGTTTTTCATTCATCCATATTCCCTTTCTAACAGGCAAGAGATTAGCTAACAACTGAACTTGCCAGTTTGGACATCATTGTTTTTTTTTTAAAAAACAACCCAGGTTTATTTCCAAATGTTAAATCCCTATGTTATGAAACAATGTCAGTCAGGAGTTTCTATAGATAATGCTGGCACTACGACTTTGGGCAGATCTATGGAATCACTTCCTTTAAGCCTGACCTTGACCTCAGACACACCAGGGTCTGATTGCTCCTCAGCAGAAGAGTGAGGCTGCGAGTCATGGTCGTTACTTTGAATTGAATAGGAAATATTGCCGTACTCTTGTAAGCACGGACACAGCCCAAGCAGGAACTGGCAGAAGTCTTTACGAATGCCAAACCACCCTGAAATTGATAGGTGACAAGTCACTTTTATGTTCAGACTAATATGTATTCAATTTTTTTTTCTAATTAAAAATTTAAAATATTACTATGTGCAAGTCAAAATTTGATTTACTGGTAGAGGATCAAAGTTTTCACTTACAGCAGTTCCCTCCCTTAGCTCCAAAAGCCAAACAAATAAGAGATATAAGGGAGATAATCAAAGGTATTGCCACTGTGATGAAATCAAAGTCATTGATTTCATCGAGTCGATTTGCAAGCAGAATCTATAAATTACAACAACAAAAAATATCTATTTAAACAATTACATCTTAGTTTAAATACATTTTTTTTTAAAAGAGCAAAATATTTAAAAATTATAGCAGTCAAATACAAACCTCAAAGACAAGTAATGGGATGACTAGGAATGAGTAGCCAATGGCTGTAGAAACATTTCCTCGTCTCTGCTCACTTAGTATATCAGGAGAACGTATGAGAATAATGGCAAGGGCCACAGCATACAGTACGCCAATCATGGCAACGCACATTATAATCCATATGGGGATAAACACAATCTGAAATTAGGAATATGAAATATTAAATCTAAAATGAACAATAAGAGAGTTAAAAGAAGAGCCCTTAAAAATATATACAAATAAGAAGGAAATTAAGAGAGTTTAAAATAATAGTGAAGTAAACTATTTGCTGTTCTGACAACTTAAATTGAAAAAAGATTGCTTGTAAAACTGCAAGGCTGGAGCAAATAATTATAAAGGATTGTATTATGGTTCTAATATAGATTTTAATCACCAATTTAACTAGGATCAACTGGTTAGAGAGGAAAGCAATAAACAAAATTGAAAGTAAATAAATTATAAAGTAAATAAAGTATAGATTTTTTTCCAAGACAAAAGTAAAAAGAAAATGAGAATCATTCATATACTTCAATAGTTGAAAAATGAGAATTATATTTCTATTTTTAGTTCAGTGCTCATAACATATTCCATTTCCAATTACTAAATAATAGTCTACCCAGTAAATTACTGAGCTGTTTGGCATCACTGAGGGTGCTACTACCTAAACTGTAATATAAGTGATGGGTTTTTATTATCATATCACATTTGTGTACACGACATATGCGGCAGGTGAAGTCAAGTTTATCTTATTCAATGCTTTTGGAATACACTGGGATAGGGTGGTCAGCACTATACCTAGCACCTTGGTTTTCCTAACATGTCAGGTACCCATTACAGCTGGATGGAATCAGGGTCACCCTACAGACTCAAGCCCGGGTTCCAGACTTGACTTTCAGTTTAGCATTAGCAAGCTCTACCATTAGAATTAGACCATGTTGATCCTTTTATTTTTATAATTAAAGAGAGTCAAATTTACAACTAAAAGTTTAACTGTATCTAAGACTTACCACCCAACTCCAGACAATGATCTTATCAAACCTCAAAGCAAGGAAGATAAACTGTAAGATATTCACAGAACAAAACAACTCCAGCTGTAAAATAATGAAAATTATTTATAGCTTAAATAAGGCATAAAGATAGAAATTATTTTTCTTATTTAATCAAGATAGAAGGTAAGGTCTACACTTTTATTCTAACTGTAAAGTATTTCAAAACTTTGTTTCAGACATTTTCACTTCTATTCAAATATTTAAAATAGCATGTTTTTGAAGCTATTGGGCCTACATTTTCATTATATTAAAAAAACATTCCAAATTTCATTTAAAACATTTTCACTTTTTCTATTCAAATATTTAAGTTCATGAAAAACAATCAAAATGTTTAGCTTTTGTATGTAAAGTTCAGTCAAGAAGAAACTCCAAAAAATAACCCTTCATGTCTTGGCAATCTAGTTAGTGTTTTGACAATAATTTATTATGGCAAAATTCTCATTGTTTGATTATATTAAATAACTTTAAAATGATCAAATATTGTTGGTATAAAATGTCTTAAATACCCAAAAATCTCACGCTTGAGAATAAATGTCTGGTAGCTGAACAGTCTGGTTACTGGTCACACAATTTCATTTATAGAAATAAAATAGTTGAGTAGAATAAAGAAATGAAGCAATCTCTGAATAATGAAAACAAAACCAAGAACATTACCTCGCATGAGCGATCATTCTTGACGCACCATATACAGGCTCCAATACAGAAGACAGACAAGACGAAGAGGGGGATGAAGACGATGAGCCAGTTGTGGCCGTCAGACTCCAGGTTGATGACAACAAGCAGTTCAAACATGAGCAGAGCCAGGTGCTCCCCGCAGGATACAATCATGGCTTTGTACTGGGTGCTGCTGCCTGCTTCCTGCCTGGGATCAACACATCCAGTTATTCTAGGTGAAATCTGATAGTAAAGTACACTTTTTCCAAACCTGATGGTCCATATGCAGGCGGAGTAGAGTTCACCTGTTTCAGTGACCTCTGATCATGAAGGAATCGAGGTCAGGACTATGTTCAATCGCCTTTACGTTCCCTAAAATGAGTCAGGTACCCATCAGAACTGGGTGGACTCTGGGATGTTGTGCTGAAATGAACCTGGAACTCAAATAGACTATCGGGTTACCATCCAACCATACCATCCCACAGAATTGCATATGAAAAAGAGAATTACGCATGTTTTCACAAATAACATCATGTATTTTAATTTTTGACTGTGTGATGCTATTTACAACTAACCAGCATAATATTTATAATAATTAAATGGTTGTTATGTACATTTAATGAAAGATGTCTCACTAAACTAATTTATTCAGTATTTTGACGATACATAAGTGTTACTTAGTAAATCAACCATTTCTGTTTGCCTGAATTTTTTTCTGACAGTCTATTATTTTTTTAAAATATACCTATCTCACTTATACTGAATGAACATTAGATACTGAATTGCATATGCCTACAATTTTAAATCAAATTATAAGACTAGGTGATTTACTATAACAGAGATGGCATAAATTGATTCCATATTAACTATATTTCTAGGTCTGTTCATTCTTCTTTAATAATTTATCCTTACGGTCACAGCATTGTTGAAGGGTAGAACGTACGACTGCTCTAATTATATTTCTGAGCCTCTTATTTCTTTGTATCCTTATTGGGACTGCATGGTCGAGTGGTACAACTTACAACTGCTAACCTGAAAGTCTTGAGTAAGGATAACAAGCTTAAGGCATTCCTGTGTCCAGCTAACTGTGTTGGGTACCTGACTCACTTTAAGGAAACTAAGGAGTTGAGCATATTGCTGGCTACACTGTATGCTGAAGTCACTGAAACAGATGAACTCTTCTTCATCTGCACCATGTGTCTGCGGCACGAATGGTAAAGATGATGATGAACTTATCCTTATACAGCTTTTACACATAATAAACAAGTGTACCTGTATTGTGGGTTTCGCAGCCACACTGAGCTGCCCACCAGAGCGCCAACCAGTACAAGCAGCTTCCACACCCAGATGGGGAAGAAGACAAACCAGTAGCTCCATTGAATGCTTTTATCAAGACGTAGGGAGAACAGAATTGTGAAGACCAGCAAACAGGTGAAGACTACAAATTTACTGAAACGTAAAAAAAAAATTCATATATAAATAAAACAAAACAAAACTTTTTTAGAAAGAAAATGTGCTTATATAGCATTTATTGAGAGGGTTCTGATAACTAAGACATAGTTTTCATCATTAATTACAGTGACAACAATAGCTACACATTTTTATATTAATTTGTTCAAATGTAATGTTTTATTGCTATTTATTTAGGCTATCCACCAAGATTAGAGATTAAAATAAAAATGTTCTTACATCAACAACCTTAAAAATAAAAATTAAAGATAGAGCTAGTTAAGGAACCTGAAGAAATAAACAATGCAGCTTTTTTTTTTATCATGTTAAGTTAATTGACTGATGCACTATCTATTAACCTTTACCATAATTTTTATATTTAACTTGAGGTATCTTTTTACTTTTTACATTGTAAAATAACTTCAGAAAATGTGTTTAAAAAAAAAATACCTAGGGTTAAAATCTTGAAAAAGATTCTTTAAGTTCATATTCAGCACACTTCAGTTCAATTCAGCGCCCAGGAAGATCCAGTAATTGAGATTCATTACTTCTTCACCAGTATCTATGATCTAAAGCACTTCATTGATTTGACTGTATCACATTTTTCCTCATCATATGATTGCTGATTCTTTACAATAAAAGTAGGTAGGCCAGTCTATTTTAGATATAGATGTATATCAACATCATTAAGTAATAAGTAGCCTAGACCTATGTGTAGTATTTTTGTGTAGGCTATAGCACTCTTAATTTAGGCCTATTATACTATTATTGCTTAGGGCTTAGAGTTAGAGTGATTTAGAGTTTATATTTAACTCAATGACACTCAATGCAACAAACCTGCTGGTTGGTTAAGGCCACGCAGGGGGCTCATTATGACAGGTATTCAAAGTGTTAATAGTTATTTAATATTTAGTTAAGCCTATTATTAGTTAATAATTTAATATTAGGCCCTAAGTAAAATAATTAAGTATGCCTAATTCTAAGCTAAGGCTAAGTCTGTATGGCACTGTATGCACTAACGTGACTAAGTAAAATAAATAGATAGCCTATTTGAGGCCTATACACTACCTACACTACTACAACTGTCTACAACACTACCCATATGATACATTCAGTACTGAATCAGACAGTAGGCCTGCTGTTAATCAATCAATCTGAAATTCTGAATGTTTGTTTACTGTTTGTTTAGTTTACCAGTTGCAGCTGAGTTGGAGTTGTCTCAGTTGAGTTTACCAGTCCAATGATGACGTCTAAAAATAAAATGATTTCACTGTTACTCACTGTAATTTATAAGAAGTGAAAATTATTCAAAATATTAACATAGATCTAATCTAGATTTCTAGATTCTATTTGTTGTTATGTTCTGCTTTAGCAGCTTTATTAATATTTTAATTCTAGTTCTACTGTAAATAATATGTGTAATCTTTATTTTACTGCTTAATGGCTTGATCAAAAGATAAAGGTAGATCTAGTTACCAGCTACACACGTTTTGTTACATTTAGGCCTACATCTTGAAATTAAGTACTAGACTAGATTCTCTAGATCTAGATCTAGATCTAAGTATCTAAGCCTTAGATTCTAGGGCCTCTGCGATAAGACATAATGCTAAATAACTGGATCTAGATTCTAGATAGAGAAGAATGAGTCCTACTCTCTTAATTTTAATCAATAGATCTAGTAGAATCTATTCTAGAATCTAGTCAAGATCAAGAGAGAGAAATATAGTATATTGCAGAGAAGCATTGACAAAAAATTCCAGCCAGCTAATTTTAAGTGAATAACACAGCATCTCCAAAAACAGCTTCGTTATTATTTTCCTAGTTGTTACGATTAAACCATGTTTATCTAGTACTAGATCTAGATAATCTAGATATGGATCTATTATTCTATATTTACTATGAGATTGCTATTAAAATGGGCGTAACGCAGTACTTTTATGTATCTCTTAAGGAGACTGCCCCGACCCCCCCCCCCCCACCAAAACGAAATAACATTTTATGTAAAAAAAAAAGTTTTAAGTGCCCCCCCCCCCCCGGTATTAGATCTATATGTCTGAAAGAAACACTGCACACACACACACACAAAGAGGAATATGAATGCTAAAAATACAAGTTATGTGCCTAATATTTTGGACTAAATTAGAAATAATAAAATTCTTTAGCGCAGCTTTGGACTTTTTTTTACTTTAGGCTCCTAAATTTGGCCTAAATACTTTCTATTAGTTAAATTAATAAATACGGCCTAATTAATACCAAGCTTTTGCCTTTTGGTTTGCGTAAACTTGAACATCTCTTCCCTTTTTTTTTATTTTGGCGCTTGATGATATTCTTGCATTTTGGCAATTTTCTAAATATTTTGATTTGGTCAATCTTTATTTCAGTTCTGCTAGGTTTTAGCCTTGGCCTGTCGGCATCTTCCGAAAATTATTTCAAAATAGTTTGTCTGTTACTAGATCTAAATCTAACGTGGGCCTACTGTGCTCAGTGACTGACTGAGTGTGCTGTGTAATGTGTAAGATCTAGAAAGATCTAATCTAGATCTAGATTAGGCTATACTATACACTATACAATAGTCTGGCGCATTGCTTAGATGGTAGGATTGACCTCTGACCCTGAAACGTCACGCGTCGTTTTCTGACGGGTTTTACGTTTATTTTAGGGGTCCCATCCACGACAAATGAAAAAACTGTTTATATCGCAAATTCTCATCATTATTTTAATGCAAATTGCTAATAAAATGGATAATATGCCTTAGAATGCCAGAAAAAATCGCAAGATTCGTGGTTGTAAATAATGAGAGGATGTCTAGTGGAGCACTCTCCGTAAAAACTGAACCGCCGCCAAAAACGACCGACTAACGGGGAAAACGGCTCGACTAACTGTACATTAATATATAATTGATATATTTATCATGTATATTTACAGTATTTTTGATTACTTTTTCCAAAATCTCACTCGAGGATGAGGTACCCCCGCTGACATTTCTATCCGCTATTTTTAGTATCATGACGTCATTGTTACGCTAGTTACCTCACAGAAACAACTAGTTTTTGTTTTTTGCGGAATGAACTGTTAAATCTAGTATTTTAATTATAATTCAATTGTAGCATGTGCGGAAAAAGTAAAATTATGGACATTATTATTGTATTAGTAATTTTATTAGTATATTGATTTTTTTCTTCACTGTGGGCCGACAGTTGCTGCATTCGTGACCGGTGGTTAACCTCGTCAACGCTGCGTGGCCTATTCGTTTATATAATCAGTGATGCTCGTTCAGTGGCCTTTTTCAAAGCTAGGCCTAATTACGGGCGATTTTTAGACTTAATTGATCGGCCGTTAGCCTTTTTCATTGCTGCGTATTTTAAAAAATGCTCGTTCAGCGGCCTTTTTTTTGCGCTAAATAATCTGTTTACGGGCATTTTAAACGTTTATTTATTTATTTTTTTTAAGCTAGACGTAGATCGAGTTTTAAAAAAAATAATTTTTATACAGCTGGCTGTCTAGCATGCCTGATAATGATATGTGAACTTTTAAAAAAATGACCGAACTTTTAAAAAAATGTCCAGAAGTAGGGAAGTAGGTCTGTTTTTCAATTTGCTTGAAGAAGGGGGGGGGGGAGAGAGAAGTGAAGACACCGACCATCTCGTGTATGCGTGTTCATTCTATGACGTGTACTATAGGCCTGCTGAACTCACGGTGACCTGCGACCGTGGTGGGATTTTTCATCCACAGGATAGTAAACGTAAGCAAGCAATCACGCGAGTGACGATGTTTGGAGATTTTATTTAAAAAAAAAAATCACTTACGTCATGTTTTCAAGATGAAAAAAAAATGTAATGTAAAAAAAAAAAAAAAGACACTAATACCATGTATGAACCTCAGCTGCCACACTGTTGACTCAATATAAAGTGATTGAGTGTAAAATGTATTTTTATTTATAAACTATCTTAACTATTACACTATCATATTATTTTATGCATATATTATTTAAAATTAGGATTTGAAATAAAAATATTTATTATGTTCATTTGATTTATGCAGGTGCTCATTATTTCATAAAATGGTATGAATAACATGTAGAGTAGAATTTAATAAATAATAAAATAACTAGATCTAGATAGTTTTATTATCAACCAGTTGCTTTTTGTTCAGTTGCTTTTTGTTATTTTCCGGTGAGTAAATAACCTAAGCTGACGCAATTACCATGGCGGGAATTAATAGCTCGTGTACACACGTCCACGACGTAATGTTATGCCGGTCGAGGGGCTAAAACGCGGTTTTGTCTTTCATTTTCCAATATCGGAAAAATTTCAAATTCTCTCTTTTCTCGTCAACCGAGTAAGCTAGATATTTAAATGTGGTGTCAAATGTTCTCTTAAGGGGTAAGGAACTTAATGGTGTATTTGAAATAACAGAATATTTTATTTTAAAAAATCCATAATTCAACCTACTATACAATCTTGATCTAGTCACTAGTTTAGTCTGTATAGTGTATAGTATAGTCAGTAGTAGTAGTAGTAGTCAGTACTAGTCTAGAGTACTCTAGCTAGACTAGATCTAGACACAGTCTAGAGTCTAGTCTAGTCTAGCTAGAGTCTAGAATTTAGTCTAGATCTAGATTTCTAGATCTAGATGTGATCTAGATCTAGAGATCTAGATTCTAGTACTTTCTAGTAATAGTAATAGTAATCTAATAGTATAGAATAAATCTACTTAGTGAGTGTCTGAGTCATAATAATCACGATTAGACTAGCATTAGAGATCTAGATTAGAAATCTAGATCTAGAGATCTAGATCTAGTAATTTTTTTAGTTAGAACTAGTCTAGCTAGGCTGATACTGATAGAGCTAGATCTAGGTAATCTCATGTCTCATGATATAATTATCTGGTAGATCTATAATGTTTGTCAAGTTTCGGTAACATTCGCTACTGTAAACCATAGTTTATTTGACCGTTGAAATAAAAATATAAAATAAAGTCAAGTGCGTTAAATTAAGGCCAATGCTAGCCGGAAAAAGATATGCATGCGCAATGGAGAGAAACTATGACTTGCCTTTGCGGACAGCATGCGTGTGTTTACAACTGCAGATCCCTAACCCTAAGGCCTAATCCCATCCCTAACCCTAGCCATAGGTCACTGCCCATGCGCAGAACTATCTTTTGCCCACTAGGTGGAGATGTTGGGTCGAAAAATCTTTTTCGGAGTAGTCACTTTATTAAATTAATGTTTTAACTTAATTTAATGTTTAATTGATAGAAAATTAGCAACAATTAGTAAATCTTAATATTAATAAAGTCGAGTGTAGTAATTCTTTTTTTATTAAATAAAATAAACAGAAACAAACTTGCAGAAGATTTGCGACAACTAGATCTATCTAGTTGGTAAAATAAGACGATATGCCTAGATTTACTAAAGTTATAAGTAGTAAGATGAACTAGAACAATGTTTAGTAGCAGCATTAATTAGCACATACTTGACATACACTTAAAATAATTAGAAGTACAAAATAATTAGCAAAACGGTATTTAAAATGCAACTAAAATCAATCCATGCACATTTTAAAACATTATGTATTAAAAATAATGTGGCGGCAAATAAATGTTGGTTTACAGTATTTCCTGTGGTTTCCGGAACGGCTTGGCAGACTATGCCATAGTTTTACTGTAAGTAAGTTAGGTATCCTTTAGAGCTGGGTGGACTCTGTGATGTTTTACTGACTTGAACCCAGATTTGAACTCAAGACTTTGAGTTAGCAGTCTAGCGTCCTACTGCTAGGCTTTCATCCTCCAATATTTATTAACGTCCATTATTTTTTATTATTTTAAAAACTTACCATGAATTAATATCGGTAATTATATTTCTTACATAATCACCAGAAATTTGTGTAAATGGGGAGGTCATCTAAGGATAAAAGAGATGTCTATTACAGAAGAGCTAAAGAAGAAGGATGGAGGGCTCGTAGTGCATACAAGCTTTTGCAAATTAATGATGATTTTAATATATTTGAAGGTTTGTATTTGTTTTTTAATTTCTATATACTATATATATATATATATATATATATATATATATATATATATATATATATATATATATATATATAAAACACAATTGTCCTTATCTGAATGATCAATAAAAACAATACTACATCTTTATTATTATAAACGCACGCTATCTAGATTATTAAATTTGCAGTATTTTAACAACTACATTGAGACATTAGTAACAATTTAGCATTTGTATCCTCAAAGTCAGCTCACCCCACACCCTTTATGTCTATCACATTAATAATACTCTACTCTGATAATCAAAACAACATCAATAATGTTTATAAAATATCAATTTGAATATGTACCTGTACCTAGCATTACATTTTTTTATCATTTGGAAATTGGACGCAGGTGTGACTAAAGTTGTCGACCTGTGTGCTGCACCAGGCAGCTGGAGTCAGGTATTGGCAAAAAAACTGAGGTAAACTTTTCTAAGTTCACATCACCTTTTCCTGTAACTCTGCGCTGTTGGGTTTTACAGCTGTTTTTTTTTAATTAAGTAAGGTTACCAATAGCTTTAATATGTGTGTTATGCCAAGATAAATTTAGGACACTGTTTACCAAACACAAAATAAAATTATATTAATAGCAGCACTTAAATTTCAACTTATGTAAAAAGATGTAATAAGCACACCATATAAGAGTGTTTGCGAAGCATCACTTACAAATTAAAAAACTTTTTTTTATGTTTGTTTTGTTTTTAATTATGAATTTTGGCTCTCATCATCATCATTGGTATTTCCTTGTATAACACTCAATGGGGGGGGGGGGGGGAGGAAAGGGGGGAGGGGGGTTCATGTCCATGCATTATTGACTGTGAGCCTCTAGACCTGGATGCATTTTGAATTTTTCTTGTATGCTACAAAAACTTCCATTTTATAGCTCTTCAGATAATGATTGTTCAGCAATTTTAAAAAAATGCAAATATTAACAGGGGTGATTCTGGAAGTAAATCTGATGCCAAAATAGTTGCTGTGGACCTTCAAGCCATGGCCCCTATACCAGGAGTGATTCAACTGCAGGGTGATATCACCAAGGTATGTCACATTTCCATATCATTGTGTCGAATAGAAAACTATTTTTACACCATCTGCATTAGTAATTGAGCAAAAAATAAGCATTGTGTGCCTGATTTTAAAAATTATCAGTTTTACTGGTGTATTTATTTCTTATTTTAGGCTTAAATTTCCCTTATCTATATATAAGCTGCTGCATTGAGCTTAAAAACAAGTGTAGGGTTTACAGAGCTTAGTTAATAATAAATTTATTTTATTTATAGAAAAAAGGAGCACTAAACCTATATATATATATAAATTGTTGAAACATATATTGATTGAGTTTGGTTATTTGGTTTGATTTAATTTTGTTTCAAAGAAATCAACTGCACAAGCTATAATAGGACACTTTGATGGGGAAGAAGCAGATCTTGTTGTTTGTGATGGTGCACCAGATGGTAAACTATAACCTAAGACTTTAATTTTATTTAAACCTTCCTTTTTTGTTTGGTATACAAATGTGTTTTGTTATCTTTAGTACTGTATTCAGTAAACAGAGATAGCCATTTGATAAGCTGCATCTGAAAAATACCCAAATATAATAGAATGAGAAATTTTAAAAATCTTAAAAAAAAAAAAAATCAACCTCTCAGTATTTAAAAATGAATATAACTTACATTGTTTTAATGATAAAGAATTATCTATTCAGCAATGTGTAACCAAATATTCTGTTTGTTTGAAATTCAATAGTATAATAGCTATTTCCTTTTGATACATTTTTTATCACCAGTGCATTAAGTTTCCTAATGTTTAAACACCCCAAGTACAACATTATCCTCCCTTGATAAATACACCCATGGTATTTAGAAATGTATTAAATATGATACCCTAGTTATATTTTTCACTTTAATGCACTTCGAGTCAATGTAATTTTAAAACTTTAACTTTTCAATTTTTTAAATTTTCCTCAGTTACTGGCCTTCATGATATTGATGAATACATTCAGGCACAGCTTCTACTTGCTGTAAGTGAAGATCTCCATACAAAAATGTTACATATAATTTATTTTGTTGAATGATTTTTAAAAAGAAAACCTTTTATATTGAAATTCGAGAACAAGGAAATGTTAAAAAATAAACATACTTTTTTTAGATTCACTTTACCATATAGAACATTTGAAAGCATTAGTGTCATTACATTACTGTTTAATTTTTGTTACCTAATTAAATGTTTATCAATGTAAGCAACTGGTTTTAGTTTGTGGAATTATAGACGTTTTATCAAGTATTACTGAAGCTTTTTAAATACTTTTGAATAGCTGTTTATTACTACACATAATTTTTAACTGTGTTAAACTATTGTATTCATTTTAAAAGGCATAATAGTAATTTGAGTTAAATTCAAACTGTTTGTTTCTCAAATTGTGAAGGCAAATAAAAGAAACAAAATATATGTCTGTAGCTTGTCAGATGGATAAAAATATAAAACTTCATGATTGTTCAAGTAATAAAATTATAAATATTTTTATTTTAAACTGTATTATTGTTCCTACCTTACAGGCTTTGAACATAACAACACATGTCCTAAAGAAAGGAGGGACATTTATAGCAAAAGTAAGTAAAACTCACCCTAAGATCTGTAAAAAAAAATAGATCACATCTTGAGAAATACTAGCTAATTCAAACATTTCATCCCAGATACCCATTTTAGTTCCTCAGAATGCATTTATTTCTAGTTAACGCTGAAAGCTGATTGTGTATTTGTCTTACTTCCCTTTATACTAAAAAAAAAAAGATTTATTCCCTTTTACCATAATTATTGTTTGAATTAGTTTTAATTTAGAATACATTAATCAACTGCCTAGTTTTATAAAGTGGAAATAATTTTTAGTGTTTTCCTGATCCATTATGTTAGTTTACAATGATGTTACACAACTAACCCTTCATTATTTACAAAGTAATTTATTTTTTGTTGAACATGTACAAATGTATTTTAAACATAACTTTATTATTTGTATTTTGTTCCAGATCTTTAGAGGAAAAGACGTAACTTTACTGTATTCACAACTTAAAATATTTTTCCCTCTGGTCACTGTTTTTAAACCACGTAGCAGTAGGAATTCAAGCATTGGTGAGACATTATTTATTCAGTAAATTATATTTGCTTTTAAGTTTTAATAAAGTAATTGTTTTTGGGCAAATTAATATGAAGATGTCATTTCAGTGTTTATATTTAATATCAGTTCTTTCAAAGGTGTTTCTATATTCAAAGTAGGTTGTGAATTAAAACTAAGTTTCTTTATCTATTACATAAATATAATTAAATATTAATATCGTAATACTAATCTTTTAAATTTTCTTATGTGTTGTTCTTCAAATAGAGTTTTAAATTTAAAGTTAGAAATGATATTATACAATGTTAGCGTAATCAAAGTAGTGGACTTCCACATTAATGCTTACCCCATTATCTAGGGCTCAGATCCTGTGCTAAAGTCCATCCAGCTCTGATGGGTACCTGACACAAGTCTGGGAAAGTAAAGGCAGCTACACATAGAACTGACCACACTTTTATTTTGTATTCAAATGTCACAGGAGTAGGTGAATTCTACTTCTCCTGTCCTATTGGCTATCAGATCCAAAAGAGAAATCTTTGCTTGTATTTCTACTAATTATTTAAAAAATTTAAGAACAGGCAACTTTGCGTTCAACAGGGTCAAATGCTGTCTGACAAATTTTCTCTTGTCAATTGCTCATTTTTCCTGCATGGTGTTTTTAAAGTGAATAGTACATCACTTTCACATTCATTTAATATGTATAATGTTCAGTATTAAATCAGTGTTCTGCCTTCTATTAAATCAATGTTCTGCCTTCTATTAAATCAATTTATTGCTACATCCATCTAAAAGGAAGATAAGGAGCCAGAGAAATGTGTCATTTTCTTCTTCTTCTTGGTCACTATGAGTAACTGCATTTATTTTAATAAATTAATTGATGCACTACTGTTAATGTTAATGTGAGGATAGTTTTGAAGTTACAATAACAAAAATATAATATTTTCCCCAGAGGCATTTGTGGTCTGTCAGAATTATTCCCCTCCTGAAGGGTACATTCCTAATATGTCAAATCCTTTATTGGATCAACATTATGGTATGCTGTTTGAAATTTTTTTTTTTAAAGTTTTAGCAGTAATCTTATGTATATTTTAACTAGAAGATTAGTTTTGAATCAGTTTCATCTCCTTCAACTTTAAAAAAACAAAACAAAAAAAAACGTCTGATTTCATTGAAATAATAGTGAATTGTTTTAATAATTTGTCATTTTATTTGTTTTAGAGGTTGATTTTAAAGATTTGGAAGGTCCAAATAGAGTAATAGTTCCTTTCTTGGCTTGTGGGGATCTCAGTGGCTTTGATTCTGATATGACTTATCCCTTAGAGGTAAGAGCTCTTTGAACTTTTCATGTTAGGTTTCAAGTAGCAATGTTAACACAAATATCTTTATTACTTCCCTTTGTATTAATTTTCGTTGCTTTGGAATGCGTATGTGTATTTTTATTTAATGACGTTTTTTTTTAAAAAAACTATTGTTCCAAAATCTTAATTGTTATGTCTTTATTTAAATTTGTAATCTATATTGAATGTTTAGTTTTAATGTGAATTTGCAATTGCCGATGTTATATATAAATTGTTTTCCTTTAAATTTTCAGCTAGGACTGGGTGAGGCATACACATATCATGAGCCTACTCAGTCTCCTATAAATCCCCCTTACAAAGAAGCTTGTGAACTCAGGCGAAAAAATAAACTTGTCAAACAAACTGTAGAGATTCAACCTCAGAGCTCTCCAGATTTGAGCAGTCGGTCTACAGGGGATAGCTGTACTGCAACAAGTAACTCTTCTCAGAAATCAGACGAACTTTCTCCAGGTGACATTGCGCTTTGTTCAAAAGTTGATGAGTTGTTGTTACATTAAAAAAAAATTTACGCTCAGTAAATTGTTGTTTGCTTTTTTAAGAATTGTTTCATGTTGTTGTTGTTAAGTTTTTGTTTTCATAAACGCATGTTATTATTGATTGGAGTTGTATTGAAAAATTCTACATTGCGGTCTCAATACTTTGCAAGCTTTACACCTATAATTTCTTGCTTCTTTCTTGTTATCTTGTCTTGACAAAAGTTGTGGGTATATCTCTGCAAAACTTCTGCATAGACAATTCTTAGAAATCTCATAGCTGTATAAATTATTTTTAACATTTTTTTTTTAGCATATAGATACCAATCCATTTTCAAAGTTGCCCCTCTATATAAAATGGGTATTATTTTAAGTACATTAGACAGTTTTTATTGCAAACTCTTAAGATTCTTTTAAAAACTGATAAAACAAAGTATTATGGTTTTGGCTTCGATGAGAACAATATTTTCTGACTTATGAATATGTGTATGCATACTAGCATAAAAATGGCTAGATATACCATAATAGCATTCCAGTTTAATTGCTTGTTAAGGAAATAAAATGAGCACAAGGTTTAATGTCCAGATCTTAAGGGCTAGTTGCCATGATAGGGTCATTTTTAGACCTGGGTTTTTTTCCCCCATCAAATGCCAGTCACAGAAATTGACAAAAACAGAAAAGAAATAAACTGAACACTAAATTTCACCAGTTTACTGATCAGAATAAACAATTGATAAATTGTTAAGAACTTACTATTTTAGTTTTCAACATGGTTCTCATATGAAATAACTTTTTGAGTTGTATGTTACTCATGAAGAAGCTATTTTCATAGTATTCACCGTTTTTTTTTCAAGATAGTATTCATAGTAAACTCAGCTTATATTTAAATGGTATATATTTTTACAGTTTATCTGCAGCTATCAGCTTATACAATGTTATTTTGGGTTATTATTTTGTTTGAATCAGGTAAAACAGGTTTACATGGCTGTTATGATATTTTATTCGAAGCACACAAGTTGAACACTATAAACTTTGATTTAGCTGCTCCAAATTTTTTTTTATAAACAGTGTGTTATATTTTGTAACATTCTGATTGCATATTTATATACAAAAGTGTTGTAGAAAATTCTTTAAATTTATTTTAATAGAATTTTAATTTAAATAGTGATAAATATTTAGAAAGAAAAAGTCTTCACAATTAGATAAAAACTAATATTCATTTATATTCCAATAACAACAAGACAAAATCCTGTTCATGTATATCTTTATTAACTTAAACACCAAAGCTGATAAAATACATTGGAATTTGTGCCGCTGAAATCCGCCTGATTGGATTAAAACAAATTGAGCTCTCAATGGGAAAGTTAGGCTTCTTCCACCAGCTCATAGAATTCTTTCCCATGTCATGTGGTCAGTGTCGAAGCTATTGAGTGCCTTTTGGCTGTAAACATTCTTTGTTAAAACAAACATAATAGAGAGATTCATAGCAAAATCAATATGTGCGATTTTTTTTTTAAACATACATAAAACGCATTGTCCTTTAACTATACTGAGATAATTATTTTACTTCATTGATGAGAACTATCATATAAGCATTAATTATATTATTTGAAGCTAATTATTCTAACTCTGATACTTTCTTACTTGAAGCAATACTTAAATAGCATATTTTAGACATTCAAAAACCAAGGTAGGCTCCGCGAATGGGAACACAAGAAATTGGCATTGTTGTTGGTTGATATACTGGTAACTATGAAATGATGAAGCCTTGATGCGATTGTTAAGGACGTTGTTTGTTGCTACGGGTTATTAGGCATCATTTGAGCCTACATTATGCCTCTTACTTTGTGTGCTTTATCTCAAATCGCATAATTTTAATTATCTTGATATTGTTTGATTTTAATGGTTATTATTACGTAATTCTTACTACTTGATGTGATTAATCTCAAAGCACGCAGTTCTATCTAGATCTAGATATCGTTTAAATTCTGAGTTTGTTTTTACGTGTATTTAAATGTCAAATCATCCAGTTTTAATTAACGAACGGCACACTCTTACTGTACAAAGTATGTGAAGACGACAGTTTTCTAAAACTTCAGCGTCTTGTCTTGGCATATTAATGAAAAGATCTCCAGTAAAGTAGCATAACAAAACATTAGCTCATAATTCATTCGTGTTTATTTGAAATATTTTGAACATTTTAACAAAATGAGCTTCATAAAACTAAGGATGGTAATTTTACAACTGTTATCAATCGACATCGCTACAAACTGCGTGTTTTTATTTTATTTGTGTATTTTTTTCTTACATTCTAATGTAGTCAATATAAGAAGGGGAAGTAAAGCAGTGACATTTCGTCTAGTAATAATAAAAAGACTGTTTTGGTCTACATGTATAAAATCATTTCAATGAAATTGTAAACTGAATATTAAGCAGTTTTGTCAGATAAACTCAGTAGGAGTTTGAGTAAAGGTTAGCGTAATTACCTCGATATAACAAAACAAGCGATGATTTAATAAAACATAATTCTTATAACAGTATGGTTAGTGCTTCACCGCCGCTCTCTTTGCTAAATGAGATAGCTCGTCCATTTCCATTTCAAACTGGCTGTCTTCTTGGCTTGCATCCTCGTCGTTGTCCTTTCGGTCTTTTTCGGTTCCTTGTTTGCTTTTCCCTTCATTGTCATACAGCGTGGGGTTAACTTTGGCAAGTGTGGCATCGTCGTAGTCATTGCGATCACCCGGGTGGGCTGGTTTAGCTTTTAATAACTCCCCCGCGTTATCTGATGTGCCATGCGGCTTTCCCAACAAACCCACCCCGGGCAGATCATCCTCATCCAACTTTATTGATTCAGACTCCACCAGATCCCTGTCAGCTAAATCTCGTTCCGAGAAAGGAAAATTATCCACGCGTCTTTGCTGGGCTGAGGCTTGACCAAAAACGTTCTGATGTATTCCCGATACGGAATGAAGCCCCGTTATAGGATCAGCTCTTTTTTTTACCGTAGAAAATCCAGATTTTCCCCCACTTTCGTTTTTGCTTTCGAGCGCTGTGCCGCTGAGGTTGTTGTAAACGCCCGAATTTTCCGGGCTTCTTTTATCTATGTAGTGCATTAATCTACCCGATGATGATTTGGCATCCCGACGGTGAAACTTGTCGTCTAGGAAGTTTTGGTACATTCCCCCAAAACTAGATTTGGAGCTGATGGGGTCGTAACGTTTGTCGAATCCCTCCATGTCGTCGCTGTCTAGAAAATCATCACTTTTCTTGTCCAAGTGGTTCTGGCGAATTCCTCGCATGGGACCCTCTGCGATGGGGTCGAACTGTCGTTTCTCAATATCATCCATGTCGTATAAATTTCTGTCCAGGTAGTTTTGCCTGAGTCCGGTTAAAGAGTTATCCGCGATGGAGTCGATGTGTCTCTTTTCTGACTGGATTGCGTTGTAGTTGTATTCATCGTCAAAACCATCTCCAAAGCTAATGTATCGTTTATTTAAGTTGTACCCAAGGTTTCGTTTGTTTAAGTGATTCTGGTTGAAACCAGAAAACGCAATGTCCTCGATCGGGTCAATTTTTCGTTTATCCGGAAAATGAAATGGGAATTTGGTGGTGGATTTAAGTGCGTTTCTTTGTTTCGACGCTTTCTTGTCGAGGAAATTTTGATGTAGCCCTGACATCCTATTCAATGCCATTGAATCGAATGGGCGTTTGTCTAAATGATTTTGGTGAAAGTCAGACAAACCATTTAGCCCGATGGAATCAAAAGCCCTTTTGTCCAAAAACTGTTGCCGCAGGCCGGATAATTCGTTCAGGGCTACTGAATCAAAGGGGCGCTTGTCCAAGAAATTTTGATGTAATCCACCCAGCGCGTTGAAGTTAACTGAATCGAAGGATCGCTTGTCCAGAAAGTTTTGATTCAAACCAGACATTCCGTTGGTGGATATGCTGTCAAATGGGCGTTTGCTCAAGTGATTTTGGCGAAAGCCTGACAAGGTGTTATGACCAATGGAATCAAAAGATCTTTTCCCCAAGTAGTTTTCATTGAAATCATTTTCGTCATCAGGGTAAAAATATTTTTTGTCTAGGTAGTTTTGCCTAAATCCGGACAATCCCATTTCGCCTATAGAATCAAACGATCTTTTGTCTAGATAATTTTGCTTAAGCCCGGACAATCTATTTTCGCCTATAGAATCAAATGATCTTTTGTCCAAATAGTTTTGCTTAAACCCGGACAATCCATTTTCGCCTATAGAATCAAACGATCTTTTGTTTAGATAGTTTTGCTTAAACCCGGACAATCCATTTTCGCCTATAGAATCAAACGATCTTTTGTTTAGATAGTTTTGCTTAAACCCGGACAATCCATTTTCGCCTATAGAATCAAACGATCTTTTGTCGAGATAATTTTGTTTAAACCCGGATAATCCATTTTCGCCTATAGAATCAAATGATCTTTTGTCTAGATAGTTTTGTTGAAACCCGGACAAACCATTTTCACCGATAGAATCAAATGATCTTTTGTCTAGATAGTTTTGTTGAAACCCGGACAAACCATTTTCACCGATAGAATCAAATGATCTTTTGTCTAGATAGTTTTGCTTAAACCCGGACAATCCATTTTCGCCTATAGTATCAAATGATTTTTTGTCTAGATAGTTTTGCTTAAACCCGGATAATCCATTTTCGCCTATAGTATCAAATGATTTTTTGTCAAGATAGTTTTGTTGAAACCCGGACAAACCATTTTCGCCTATAGAATCAAATGATCTTTTGTCTAGATAGTTTTGCTTAATCCCGGACAATCCATTTTCGCCTATAGAATCAAAGGATCTTTTGTCCAAATAGTTTTGCTTTAACCCGGATAAACTGTTTTCACCTATAGAATCAAACTTTCTTTTGTCTAGGTAGTTTTGCTGAAACCCTGACAATCCATTTTCGCCTATAGAATCAAATGATTTTTTGTCTAGATAGTTTTGTTGAAATCCGGACAAACCGTTTTCACCAATGGAATCAAATGATCGTTTATCTAGATAGTTTTGTTGAAACCCTGACAATCCATTTTCGCCTATTGAATCAAACGATCTTTTGTCTAAATAGTTTTGTTGAAAACCGGACAAACCATTTTCACCAATGGAATCAAATGCTCGTTTTTTAAGAAAGTTTTGTTTTAATCCTGCTAAACTGTTACTGCCTATTCTATCAAACGCCCTTTTGTTTAGAAAATTCTGTTTAAAATTCGACAGCACGTTTTCCCCGATAGAATCAAAAGGCGTGTCGCCTTCGTGGTGGTGATCTCTTGACAATCTGAAATATCCCCGTGTGTCAAAAAATCGCTTGTTGAGGAAGTTCTGTCTTAGCCCTGTCATTTCGTTCTCGTCAATTGAATCGAACGATCTTTTATGTAGTGAATTGTACTGTCTTTTAACTCTTCGGTTAAGTCTGCTAGATGCTGGATGATACATGCCATTCGCTGCGAAGTTTCGATACGGAGAAATTGAGTTGAAGTTAAAATTGTGTAGTGTACGTTGTCCATTTGACTTCAGTTCTTTTCCGACTCTGTTATTTTTTTGAGCGATGTTCTCTTTGAACTCTAGTGAAATACGTCCGCCCACTCGGGCCGAATCTGTAGCGTGGTTAATGTTCTCATGCTGGCTGGCTCCCGAATTAGAAACGGGTATTCCCGGGGAACTACTTTTACTTTGACCATCTGGTTTACTGCCCTTATTTTCGTCACTCAGACCGTGAAGTCGTCCTTGCTTCCCGCGGTCGGGCGATTCGTATATTGCCCGCCCCAGATCAGAATCGTACCCGCCTAGGAAATCTTTTTGCCCGCGGACGGACCGGCTCATGATCCTCTTTTGGTGGTCTGGTTTGGCTGTTGTTTGCTGTTTTTCGGTGAGTTCTTGGTGGTGTGAGGTGTCCGGTGTTAGCGGCTTGTAGCCTGGTTTAGGCACCGAGGAGGGGGAGAGTAACGTATGTTGAATATGAGCCTCTTCATTTTGTCCAGCTTTTGCTGTGTGTTCTGTTGAGTTTCCAACAACTGCCTGTAAAACGAGACAAAATAAACCCGTGAGAATAGTGTAATAAGCTAGACAATGACAATAAATACGTGAATACTAATAAAAGTAAAGTGTCTGCGCGGAAAGATGATTCCGTCCAGCCTCCTCAAGGCCCTAGACTGGACGGCAAGAGATTTTTGCCAATGCGCAATGATCTATTATGGGCTCTAATTATATATAATATTATATAGACATAAAAATATATTTTATGCATGTTCGTCAAAATCACACTCTCATTGCTAATGCGCGGAGGATTTTTTGTGTGTAAGACTATGATGCATAACTTTAAAACTCCACCCTCTATTCTTTAAAAAAAATTATTTTATATGTTAACTTAGTTTCTTACACAGATTCCCCCCCCCCCCCCCCCCCCCATCTTGCTCTTTCTAAGTTCCACTTTTGAACCTGATGGACCATGGAGCAAATGAATTAGAGTTCACCTGTTTCTGTGATCTCGATGGAAAGGTCATGGTTGCTAAACCGAAAGGCCTCGAATTCGAACCCCAGGCTGAAGAGGCCCGATAACTGGCGACAGCAACCCATCTAGGATAGACAAACCCAAAAGCAAACAACTGCTGCCTTGTAGTCTGCTCTTGGATGGATAAAAACTATGGAAGCAAATCCAAAAAGAAAAGCCCTAAATGTCGCATAACGTGTTGTCACGTAATACTTAATTGTATTGGAGGAAATCCATTCTAACCTCACAGTTAAGAACGAAGAAGAAGAGTAACCTGTGGGCAGATGAAATAGAGTTCATCTGTTTCTGTGACTTGGCATATAAAGAGATACTGTGGTCAGCACTATAACTAGCCGCTTTTACTTTCCCTAAGTTAGGCACCCGACAAAGCTAAGTGGACTCAGGGAATTCTACAGACTCTCTGCGCCTTTACAATACCACTTAACGCCACCGTTTCTTTGTCCTATAGCACGAAACGATCCAGTTTATTAACGTCTGCTTTATATTTTCTGTGCCTGCAATTTGGTTATCTCAAAAAGCTTGTAATTCCATTAGACAAAAAACTATCTAAAATCATCTAACAAGAAATTGTATTTTAAACGCCAGACTAAAATATTTGAATTACTGTAATCTTCCTTTATAAAATGTACGCTTTAAATTATATAGCACACATGTTTATGTAATGATCTACGTTTTCAAAATTTCAAAGTCTAATATATGCAAAAAATCCTATAGTATGTTTATTTCTATGATTGTGATGATCGAATCTTACTTAATTTGTACAGTCTACTGCCCCATCGATCTCACGATAACCTTTTCGTCTAGAGCATAAGTTACACGTTCAAAAACCTTAATACCTCCAGTCTGCCAGTTTACGCCCCAGGAAGAACAGTTTAATCATTCAAACGATCGGCTCGACAACTACGGAATAACTAGTTCTCCGGTATACGCCGGCCGGGCGAGGGGGGGGGGGGGGAGGGAGGACGGAGGACACGCCGGGGGATTTTAGTGTCATGCTGGTACAGGCGTGATGCAACCCTTTCGGCCAATTATTTGTTAGCCAATTACAAGATGTTGAGCACGTTCTCGCGAGCGTACAACTGTTGCACAATTTTCAATGGAAGATATAAAAAGTAACATTATTATGAAGAGTATTTATTATAGGGGAAAAAGAGGGGTTCTCAAGTTTTAAAGTCGGGGGGCAAATGTATACCTTATATATCATTTATGTAATGTAAACTGTTCTTGAATACCAACAACCAAACAGACATCTCATCGCTGTTTAATGACTGATTAAGCATTATCAGGGTGACGCTGTAAAATGTCAGTAGACGAATATGTAAACGTGTTTTAAAAGAAAGTAAAAGAGAGTTTATTCAGCTGTGGTCAGTAGTCAGGGATGGAGGTGTAACAGGGCATGGACCACCGAATTCCGAGTTTTCTCATAATTATTCACAGCTATTGGCGACGGTGGGATCGTATAGTTAATGTTTGAAATTTGAAAATTTTCGCCACACCATAGTTATATATATATATATATATATATATATATATATATATATATATATATATATATATATATATATATATATATATATATAATGTCTATATGTACACATATACATATATATGCGTGTATTTATTTATTTATTTATATGATAAAAAATGTGACCATCACCATTACAAACTCCTGCCTACGTCATTGGCTATTGCTTCAGTTTCTGTTTATGTCAACATTTTCATTAAAGCTACAATCGCCTCAGAAAGCTTTACGTTTGCAAACTTTGAGTGCAACCCGCTGCTATAATTGTAATAGCTGTTAAAAGCTGGAGGAAATGGTCGGCAACGATAATCGGATTCCGACGCTCAGGAAATATCCTGACAAGGCGTCACGCCCGAACGATTTTCATGCAAACCTGTCACGCCTAAACGCTTTTTCACACACAAAAACCCTGACATTTCACGCAGGCAAAACGCGTTTTACTTTCCTTGATTAATGTCAATAGCTTTCACATTTGATCAACATTTAAATCATTTTGTCTGTGTTGGGTGGGTTATTTAAATGTAACAATAAAAAAAAAGTTCAGCGTTGAATAATGTAGCTTCTATAAGTGAGAGCATTTTTGGTAAATGTTTTCAAAATGTTGCTGCTATCAAGGTTATTCCCTGTCTTAGGCATGATTTTAAATGTTAGAATTCAATTGAATTTCAATTGAGCTTACGTGTTTTTTTTTTTTAAATCAGCATTTAAGGGACTGAACGATTCTTATAAAAATTTACAATCCACAAAACCCAATTAACGAATCGAACCCGTCATGTAAAATTACTAAATGCTACAACAAACACTTAAGGGATTGGAACAGTCTTACACAAAGTACTAATTCCCACGATACTCACTTGTAGTAGGGATTAAGCAATTTTTGTGAAAGTACTAAAACCCACAACACATTTTTAAAATATTAAATAATTTGTATACAAAGTTATACAGCCCACAGCATCCACTTGTAATAGGGATTGAGCAGTTCTTTTTGAAAGTACTACAGCCCACAAGCCCACATCACACATTGATAAATTCTCATACAAAGTACTACAGCCTACAACACACATTGAACAATTCTCATACAAAGTACAACAGCCCACATAACACATTGAACAATTCTCATACAAAGTACTACAGCCTACAACACCCACCACGTATATGATCACACACCACGCTTACTCTTTACCGCTTAGAACATGATCAATTATAAGTAAGACAATTAAACACCGTTAAAGGCCTCTTGAGTATTTCTAAATCGTAACAGCTTCAATTATTAAGTCCATTTAACCCTTTAAACGTGAACAAGGCTGCCAATTGAAGCATTCGTGTTAATGGCTGCGCTAATAAGCCGGTCATTGAAAAGGATGAATGTACATCTCCCTTATAAACTCCTCTTGCTTGTTGCTTTCAACATCATTAGCATACGTAGGAATTGGTCCTCTGGGATGTATTTATATGTGCGTGTTTGCTTGTGTTAATTTATTTATGAAAAAAAAATATAAATGGACATTTTTAAACCTCCTCTATATAAATATACTCCATGACGATATTAGGAATGTACAATTGTTATTTTTATGTCAAGCAACATTATTGAAACGATAAATGTAAAGCGTCTAAAGCGCAAGGTTGCCAATAAACAGTAATTTATCGCGAGATAATCTTCGCTTTAGGGTCCATGGTGGTAGGTTTCTAACCTATCTCTGCATATCACCCCCCTGCTTACGCTTCTGGTGAATGGGTATAAGACTAACCGCATATACATCGACCAACAGTCGCTTCGTAGTTCAGCAACTCGCAAGCTAATTCAAAATTCGCATATGGGCTGATGTGCGTTCCATTATTGAGGAGCAATGCGGTAGGTAAAAATCAGCGAGCCAGTGGCCGTCAGGGAGCGAGAGGTTCGGCTTAGGGGGAGGAGAATATTTGAAGAAATCAATTTTAAGATGATGAGACCGGCGCTGGTTGAATGAATCGGGTATTACATGGGGGTTCTCGAGATTGCAAATGTTAACGCGTTGATTTAGTTATATAAAAAAGAGATAGGGCCTATACATATGTATGCGTGTGTGTCGTTGATTTCTTCTCACAGATGAAATAGAAAAAAAAATATTTTAAATTTACCAGTGCCAGGAAGTTTTAATACCACCCTCCCCAACCCACCGGAAATTTCAAAAATCCCATCTGGAGAGAAAAAAAAACTAGAATAAACACTGGACAACTCCATGGCCTACGGTTGCCAACTATAAAACGCAAAGGTCACTACTGCACAACGGCGAATACTGCGATTTAATTAACCCCGAGGGACTCCTGGCTGAAGCTATTTAGAATGAGAGCAAAATGTGCTACATTGTGACACATAAGATAAGAGCAATAAGGGCATCCTTCTTTACGGCCTCGGTCGATAAAGCCCCCAACAATATAACTAGTATTCATCTCAGTACAACTGTAGCTATGTTTTGCCTTACCATAACTTAATAGCTGAACTCAATTACGGCCACGCTTTTGTTATGATCGATTCCAGAAACAGGTTCCCAACATCGAATTGAAGAAATTTTTAATATTTTTTAGTCCCTAAATTTTAATTCAAAATTGCGGCGTTATAGTTATATAGTTAGAGGCTCCTATAGTAATAGTATTCAATCGCTCAGCTTAAACCTTCCTCATTCTCAGCTGAGCTGTTCTAAACGGTGGGACAATTATTTCATGTCTAATTTTCTCCTTCAATGCTAAACTAATTAAGACACGCTGACCTCAATCTAGAGAACTGCTCAATAACTTTTTTTCCACAGAAACTGGTCTCTCGGAAGCACTACAAACCAGTATAATTAACGTCCCATTGTAATAGTTTTTATTTATTTCGGTATTATTATTTTTTATCTTCTTCATTTAAACACATGCAAATACTAGTGGAATGACGGTGTATTTTTGTGTTACACAATCTTAGCGAAATTGCACGTAATCAACATCTTCATTAAAGTCGTTCTGTCTAATTACGTGGGCAGGATAGATTAGGAGTGCAAAGAATTATATCGCATGGCTTTTTAAAAATTAAAAAAAAAACGTAATCTGTCGTTTCCGAAGAATTTTATTGTATTTGTAAACTTAATATATTGTTTTATTTTATCGACTCTACTATTTTACAACATGAATTTTACCAAGTTGTATTCTCGCACTTACGTAAAATGGTTGAGGGTCCATATAATTCAATAAAGAAAAAAGTAGAAAGCCCCGCAGTGTGATAAGATGCCAAGCCAGAATTTAAAAAGAAAACTAGCAATAGGGCGATAAGCTAAACTGTTGATCCAGAGGCGTCACAAGGTCGGGTGTCACCCATTGCGGTAAATGAGGGTGACAACTGTCACCCCACCCCCTCCACCAATGCTGCATTTTCTTTTCGGTGTCTACCCTCCCTCCTAATATTTTATTTTTTTTATACTGGACAAAACATTAATTTGTGTTCACCCAGAGCAGACCACACCACCCGCCCATCCCTGTGACGCCACTGCTTGGATCAAGATAATTTTTTCTCTCAAATTTTACATATAGCTCATCTTACAACTTCAGTTAGCCTACAGTTTCTTCTTTACATTTCTTCTTTAGTTACTGTATAACTATAAGTATCTTTCATAGACAAATATGTAAAACTTTCAAACTGCGTAAAGCATTTTCTTAATTTTTTTTCATGAATTTGCTCTTGTTTTCTGCTGTCGTCTAATCTAGGAAGGAAAGCTTGGAAATTTGTGTCTCTAGCAAGGAATCCAATTAACTTGAACTGAATTAAGTAGCTCCTTACAAGTCTGACGATCTCTTAATGTAATTCATAAGCCGTGTTGTTCCGAACGCCCATCTGACAAGTACAGCAGCACCACATAACCCACATTTCTCAATAAAACAGTAAAACTGATCTGTTGTTTGTTTTTTTTTTTATATTTTTTTTTACTACTATGATGTTCTATTGGATTCACTTTCAATCGTAATATTGTAATCAAAGTCGGACTTTGAAAGAAACAACAGATTATCTCTTCCTCTCCCCCCCCCCTCTACCTTTTCGTTAGATATATGCAAAGAGAGGTGAAGAAAAGGGTGGTAGTGACGGATCTTGGAAACACACCTTTTTTTTCTAAACCATGTAGCTGTTAGAGTAGCAAAATCATGAACTTGTCAATGAGGCCTAAATGTATGGCTACGTCACTACGACACTGAACCTACAAATCTGCTGAACATCTGTTACGTAAGTAGCTTTCACTAAGCTGACTTGTGCTATTAAGCTATGCTAAGCTAAAATGTTGATCTAGTAGCACTCAGGGAAAGATAGAGTATAAAACATGATTATCACATTCCGCACCGAAAAGCTTTCTGTATAAGGAATATATATATATATAGGCCCTATATAAGCTTCCCCCTACCAAAAAACTGTCCGTGTATAGTATGTAATTTCTCCAAACATTGGTTTCTGTATATAGCATAAGTTCTCTCCAACTAAATCGCTTTCTGTATAGAATATAGACTTTCACCAACCGAATAGTATACCCCTATTAACAAAACATACGTACGCCCATGAACATCACCCTCCGAATAGCTGTCTTTGTACTTAATCGTGTAATTCTTTTTCTGAGCTTGTACTAAATCATCTTTTTTTAAAAATCCCATCGAATTCCCCTACTAACCCTGTTTCTCTAGCTACGAGCGACAAAAAAAAAGTATCGAAATTCCCAACAATTCTATTAGATGTTCGTTTTGAGCATCGAGGTCGATTTTCCCCAGTGACGGTAAGACAGACAGTGCAGGGCCGCTGGTTTGAATAAGTCGTCACTCTATGTAATTCCTATCCCTAGTCATTCAGTGCCCGTCTAGGGTCAGCCTGGTCATCCTTCATACGACTGGTCACCTCGTTCAGACGGTGGTGCGTAAGGAGATCAACGCTCCGTGCCGTTCTATAATTGACCATTACAGTTTTAGCTGGGACATTCCTAGATTGGTTTGTCTGGGATTAACAACTCTTTGAAGGGAAATTAAAGGAGCGTACGTATTTTTTTCTTTTATTTCTGTACTGTTCTTACTCCATTGAGAGTACTAACGCAGGTTGTTTTTTTTTTAAATAATGTTAGAGGGGACTCGGTAATCTAATACAGAAAGCAGCAGGTTCATCGAAATGATAATTGAGACATTGTCCCAATAGTGTCTTTGTTTTAAAACATATCAATAGATATGGAAAGAGGTGTCGGATGTTTGACACTGTCTGACGCCAGAGGCGTAGCGAGGGGAGGGGGCGGGGGACATATGTCCCCGGGCGCAGACCTTAGCGGGGGGGGGGGGGGGGCGCCAAAATGGGTTTGAAAAACAAATTGAAAGTTTGAGGGGGGTGCAAATCGAAAGTTTGTCCCCGGGCGCCCGGAAGGGTCGCTACGCGTCTGTCTGACGCAGAAGGCGATTGGAATAAAAATAAAAGCATATCTAGGAGGTGAACGCCATTACATTTTCAGAAGTATTTGTGGCTAATATATCATTAATATTTAATATGGGGCTCATAAAACAATGTCTTGCCAAAGTTTCAGTGGGCGTCTGACGGCCAATGTAATATACATTTTCCCTCAGTTTTCATTTTAATTTTTTTTGTATTGCTCTAGTTTACACTGACACGCCCATGATATACGATACACAAAACAATAGAACCCCCGTCAACAGAAGATAATTGTCTTACAACTTAGAATTATGTCTAGGAAAATTATCGTGTCGCCGTGACAACTTGTGATGCTGTAGAAAAGATGAGGACAGTGGGGTGACTTGGCTGTTCCGTATGTCTTGCCAAGATAAATGTATTATGTATAGGAGGGAATATATATATCGATAGCGTCACCAAGTGGGGCAGGGGGTGCGGCTCGTACCACGTGACACCATTAAGGAGGTAAAACCAAGTAGAAAAATAGTAAAATTAACTCTCAACACGATTTTTTATCCGGTTATAATATTAAAGAAGTAGGAACGATAGATGAATGATACTGAACCGAAAATAATATAATTTTGAAGGGGTGGGATGACACCCTCAGTTAACGCACCAGATGACACCCACCTTTGTGACACCACTGATATGTGTGTGTGTGTGTGCCTATGAGACAGACGATAGAACTCAGCAAGTCTTAATTACTTGTTATAAACGGAAACACTAATTATTTCTAACAGTTCAGCCGTCCTTGTTCAGCAGTATCGTGGCAATCCCATATTTTCAACCCATAGCCCAAGCCAAAGTAGACCGCAAAGGAAACGTTTTAACGAGTCGGCGCTTAGAGATAAACACATTTTGATTAATTTTTCCAGTTTGATTGGTTCGTAACGTTTTAAAATGATTTAAATGTAATTGGATAAATCAAGCTGAACACTTTAAATTCACTTTTGTTAAGGTGGGCGAAAGTGTTTTTTAGACGTTGATTGTGCTGTTAACTGTGAGGTGTTTATGTTGTAGTTGCTAGAATTTTTTTTTTCAGAATGTTGACTTTCTTTTTGTTAGGCATCTCTTCGCTGCCCCCACCGCCGAGAGATGCCAGAAAAACACATTCGGGACAGCTAATGGCACTGCCCCCACCCCCTTGTGGTATTTCCACACCCTCCCCCGGACGAAATAATAAATTGTAAAATAGAAAATATATTTTACCCCATGGGGAGTTTTAAGTCTCCCACTGCCCCCACCTCGAAAAAATGTCTGAAAGAAACTCTGAGTTACTCATACTATGTTTTTTTATAGGGCAAACATTTATTTTAAGGAAACTCATTAGGTTTGAAACTGTATGAAACAGACTACTTGTATTATTTCTAATACATTTTATTTACATTTTAAGCATTCGGGAAAACACGTATTCAACATCCTAATGAATGCATCGCATGTTGCTAAAAGGTATTTAAAAAATCTATTTGATTAATTTTGGCTTGAAAATTTATAAAAGAGACTACTTGTATTTATATTATTCCAAATGCATTGTATCTCAATTTTAAGAGATTCAACATGTTCTGCCTAATAAATACACCGCATGTTGCTAAAATGTATTTTAAAAATCTCTTTGATAAATTTTTTGTAAAGAAAAATAATTTGTTATTAACATACATACAAAAAAACTTTCATTAAAAACAAAAGAACAACCTAATAACAATCGTGACGTCCGAACGGCTCAGAGTTATCGCTCACGTCATCACAAATAACAAACGACGGCGTTATTGCATTTCTTTTGTTTCCTCTCGGCGGTAGGTTAACACAATTAAGGGGGAAAGACTTTCTCTTCTGTTTACACAAGGGAGGCGCAGGCCAAGTGAAGTTATTGTTGGTCGGAGTTGTCGCTCTGTTCAAAGGATGATTGAAGTCTTGACGGCTATTGCTAAAGATTTATAGCTTTTATGTAGGGTTTGTACTTGCATGTACATATATATATATATATATATATATATATATATATATATATATATATATATATATATATATATATATATATATATATATATATATATATAGGGGCCTATATATATATGTTATACACAATCTCACATAACATAAAGCACACCAATCACATACCCCCTACACATTGCGTACACCATACACATCTAATGTATTTTTATCATTTGTATCATATTTCATATACACATACGTAGTCTTATACTTCTACATATATACTACTTGTACTAATACAACAAGCTCACATCACAGTAATATGGTTAAAGTAGATCGGTTATTGTAAAATTGTATTAACGCTATATCACCAAATGATATTGAGTTCGTTTTGAGCTATTCCTTACATTAAAATGGCCGAAGCAATCACTTATTTCCTGTTAAAAAAACTATTTTAAAATCTCCAATGTTGAAGAAACTGGAAATACAACTATTATGATAAGAGATTGCCCTAAACTTTCTGTCTAAATTGAAGCTATGTTTTAGCTAGGTAAAGAGTACTATTTTTAGTAATACCCTGACTAAACTGCCTCATGACAAAACAAACCCCGTAGTTTCCAGTGACCTTTGACACCATTTCACGGTTCAAGGTCGATATTCACCCTGGCATACTTAGCTAACTAGGACGCCGCTACTAGATTAAAGACTCTTTTCTTGAAATAGTTTATTGGGTGCCAGACTTGTCTCTTTGAACCCTCCCCATATGTCCTTGTCTGGGTCCGTTTCACAGGTATTCGGATAAATAATGTAGCAATGTTAAATTAACCGCAAGCTCCCAAGGATTACAGACCCTAGCCTAACTGGGCGGGTATTAAACTTTGATCAGCTTTGAAGATTAATCCGATTAAAATATGACAGCGAGGAAAGGAATATCTTAATTAAAGTAGCTTCCTTTTTCTGCTGAATTGAAAAACGAAATTTTGGGAAATTCGTTTATTATCCACTATGCTGACACTCTGTACAAGTTTTGCGCTTTGGGTATATAAATCTTAATACTAAGGTTACGGTTATGTTTGAAGAATCCGTATCACCGAAAGGTTATTAAACTCTTTAAGACTAAATGTTTAGAAAATTTGACAAAAAAAATGCAAAGATTATAGAAATTTCGACAAAAGGAAATCTAATGATTAAATGCACAGTCATGTCGGCAAACGAAAGTTTAATTCTGGAAGATAAAGATAATTATATTTCCGCAAATAGCTCAGCAATAACTTGCTCCGAACAAAATACGGTGCGCATTTTTGGTAGACTTTTTTTTTATGGCCGATGCATTTCATATAATCAAAAAAATGAGACTAAAACGTGATTCATTACTGCATTGATTGCCGGTGAAGCATTCAGCTACAGACTCGCCTATTTCATTCAACAATCCCTGTGGGTGAGAAAGGGGAGTGGTCCCTAATCTGCCAGCAAGTGCTCAACGATTGAATGCCATCCTCGCGTTAACACCACCGCGATCATTTTACTCGAGTGTTGACGCAAACGATCGCTGGGCGTCCGTCCGCCTAGGCTGGGTCATAAATTTACAAGCGTACATAATGCATTAGCTGGTCACAATATCAATAGTGTTGATATGCTGGACCGCGGACACCACAGAGGGCTTTGTTTACTTATTAATAGGAATGTTGACACGCTTCTGTACTGATAACATAATCGCTGCTTTGCACACGGTAGCCTGTCCCTGCCCTCTTAATACCACTGATGTGGTATTTAAAAAAAATATCTTTCTAGATTCATTGTATTTATACTTTCTTTTTAAATTTAAAGTGTTTATATCCAAGCACGACCTCCTTACATCTATATCTTTGCTAGTTCAACTGTAGACAGTGATGGGCTAGTTAGTATTTTTTAGTATTTTTTTTAACAAAGGACGCTAGCTATGGCCGATGAACAATTTATTCATATACCTAGTGGCTTAATAATAAATACGCACAAATCTATTTGCGAATGCATAAAATAAAGATTTATTTCTAGGGGAAATCTTCATGTTGTTTTGAGATTGCTAGGTATTTGGATTTTGTAAGTGTAGACTGGATATTTAACCGCTAGGTGCACGTTTGGTGCTGAAACTGCGTTGCCGAGAGGTAGAGCGCATTACTACGAACCCTGAGTCGACCCAGCTTAAATAAGGAACCGACCGACGATAGGAAATGTTATAATGACCGATCATAGAGCTGACTACACTGTCCCTTCACGTTAAGTCTATAAACAGGTGAACTCCACCTCATCTGCCCTACCGAAAGTCAGGACCTTAAGGGAATCTTTACCTTCTACTAACACGTTCGCAGCATATCAGTTTTGCCGCAAAAAAAAATGTGAGGTATCCATTCCGACTCGGAGCAGACGAAGTAGAGCTAGATTAATTTCGCTTTATCGAGTACCTGGAAACTAACTCAATATCACCAAGTATCAATCGAGAACTTTACCGCTCAATCCCTATCTTCCATTCAAGTAGGCGTATGTCTATCAGAAAAAAAGGAACAAATATTTTTGCTGAGAAATAAACCTATTTAAAACATATAACGCCAGAGAGAGAGAGAGAGAGAGAGATAGAGAGAGAGAGATAGATAAAGAGAGAGAGAGAGAGAGAGATAAAGAGAGAGAAAATAAGGAAATGACATCTGAACCAAGCCGCCAGACGTTTTGTAAGAAAACTATCTTGACCTCAAAGTACCTCAAGTGTTTTCAAGTCAATCGTTTAGGGGAATTTTTTATTTTCACCTAAACTATTCAACAAGATAATTGAATTTTCGGTCTGATGAAACTACAAAAATTACAAGGCCGTTTTAGTGGGTTTTATATGAAATTTCAGTGTATATATATATATATATATATATATATATATATCAAGAATACACACGATTGTGAGCCTATGTGTGTCTGCGGATATAAATTAGTTCGTATGTGTGCGTGGTTTTATTATGAGTTTCTATAATTAGGGCGCGGTCATCTTGTATTCCCTGGTGAGGTGACCTAAGGATGCCTGAAGTTTTTTTTGTTTTTTTTCTTTGGAACAAATATCTTATTTTTGAAATTTTTAAGAAAAAAAATAATTTTAATGAAATCCCCAAAGAGAGACGCGGGGGAGTAGGGAATTAAAAAACGAGTTCCTTCCCTTGTTTGGTGCATGCGACTGCCACACTTTCTCTCGATCCCCCTTTTTTTTTATTCTTTTCAAGTCAACACACTGTCACGTATAATACATTCATAAGATCGCTATTTAAATAAAGCTATTTTAGCTACATACTGCCTTAAGACCTATTTTTACCAAGTCTCTGTGAACTCTACATATGTAAGAAAGAATCAAACGAAGCGTAAGATTATAATTCCTTTTTACATTTCCTTTTTCCTTGACCTTTGTAAGAAGGGGTTAGTGATTGCAGAGGTTGTATAATCTGTTTTATCAACAGTGAAAAGTACCGTCGGGTTTGGACCAAAATGGTCGATACTGTTTTTACAGACAGACGAGTCTAGAGTACAATATTTTCATTAAAAATAAATTTCAAAATATATTACTCTTGGAGTTAAATGTATTTTTATTTGTTATTGTCAATTTATAAATGTCAAAATATATTTAAGTTAAAGTTTAGATTAAATGTCGTTTCAATTATTCGTATCCATACAAAAAGAAAAACTTTCAATATAATTTTTTTTAAATAAGATGTACTCTAAAAATGTATTGTCTTTTCTACATTTTATTTCATACCACTTAATTAACGTAAACAGCAGCTTATTCATATCTCAGTATTAAAGTGTAAAAAAATTAACATTCACATCTTAATGGGGGTTGTTGGATCGAAATGTACTAATCCTTACATTCGTTATGTTAAATACGTGATACATCTCAATTACTACAACTACACGATAAAAGTGCAAGTCGAGTTCAGTACGTTTTTTGTCTACCCTCTAAGCACAAACGATTCGATGTTCTATAGAGATTTACAGTACAAAATACCATTTACACTGGTATAAGGATGCAGTCGTTCCCTCTGTAATTAACGCGGCATTGTGTATGAGACACTGCGCTATATTATCCACCGCGGGTAGTTCAATACGGGATGTCAATATAGAACTTGAAAGCACACTGTTTATCGTCCCGTGAAAATGGTCGACATTTTTTTTTCTCTATCAACAAAACCAACTAGAAATGGGAGCCGATGCTATGTCCGCGGGCTGGGATAAAATGTCTCGGCTAAATAGGAACGGATGAAAATATTTTGTTTTGGTTACAAAAATAGCAGGAAGTGCTTACAGACTAAAATGGTGACTTCGTTTACTAATAAACATCTGTGGTGAAGCTTGGTTTAGGTTTTTTTTAAAAAGAATTCAATAAATAAAACGAGAATATTATGTATATATTTTAAATTCGCAGACTGTTATAAGGTTAAATCATGGTATCATTTTCTTTATTATTTTGCTGTACATCATAAAATTATGTTGTAATTTTAATATCCCTTGTTCTCTTGATCCGTTGTTAACAATACATATTTTACATTATTGTCATAAGCTTAATTTTTTTGGTTATCAAAATTAGAGATAAACTGACGTTTTTTATTCATTTATTATACACCTTTAATTAATTAGTCTCTTCCTGATTCTCTACCTTTTTCAATTATTTTCTTCCTTTTACAACTTGTCCTTAAAAGCTTAAGAAAAAAAAGGAAAAAACAACAACACAATAATTGTTCCATTCATTAGCACCCTAAAACCCATCAGTGTTATTCCCACTTGAAAATAAGTAACTTAATTACACTGATTCTTTATATTATATTTATTTCGCTCTATTCTGTAGATTTTGGTAAAACGGGTTTATTGTTTTGAATTTAGGACATTACTCCTTGTTAATGAACCCATTATGGGACGACGTTGTTGGATAGTAGGGCGTTCCACTGCTAACCCTTGAATCAAGAAAGCGTTGATGTGTACCTGATTCACGTTACGGAAAAATAAAGGCGGCTGGGCATACTGGTGGCCACACCATACCTTCATAAGCCGAGGTCAAGAAACGATCTCTACTTCCTCTGTCCGATATTTCATTAGGTCTGAAAGGGGAATTTTTAGTTTGTACTTTTAAATACCCCGCGGTCATTTCCCCCCTCTGCTATTTAACCTCCCCCCCCCCCCCACCCCATACGCAGAACATCATTGCCTGGCTTGACCTGTCAACCAGGTCTTGTTTTGAAACACAGGCTGGGAATACCTACGCCTTCTATTCCACCTGCCTATACCAAGATGTATAGCGTATTTAAAGGTTTCTTTTATGAGATTCTATTTCACACCGATTTCCTGTACCTGTACAAAAGCAGAGGTTTATGCAAAAAAAAAATATCCGAACCAGGAAGTAGACATTTTTATTTTAAGTAGCCATTGCGGCATATTTGTAATAGCAAACTAATGAAATTCCACCCTCGAATTTCTCTAATTGAAATAGACAGGCCACAATTTTTATCTTGTTATTGTGTTTCTTCTTTGTGAGAAAAAATAATGTTGAAATCGGCTTGTCAGTAGAACATGCTCGTCTTCTTTGATTTCTTTATACATCGTTATTGGCTAATGTCATGGTTAAGGTAAGAGGCAACGTTAGGGTCAAGGTTATGATCATAATTAAAGTTAGGTTCGGATTTATGACCAGAAGAAGAATTGATTGTTAATTAAAGATAGGGTTTAGGCTGTATTTTAATTTCTAGTACCAGTTGAACCGAATTCAGTTGTTTAAGTGTCGTCTGGTCAAGTTTACTTGAAATTGTTACCCACTTTTATAAGTAGATAAAATTGTTATAGCCATTAATCACATTTTCTACAATTTTTTTTTTGTAATTGCTACAAGTTTTTTTTTTATTAAGGTACAAAACTATTTTCTACAGTACTTCTTTTGGCTACCCATTTTAACACGAGGACAAAACCATTTTCTTCAAGTTATCTCCCACCAGCCACTTTTGCTTAAATTTGTCTTATAAATGTTGGGTTTAGTTTCACCCTGCCAGCCAGGTGAAGACACACATTCCACGCAAAAAAAAAAAAATGGAGGCGACAATTTCCTGACCTCTCCGCGATAAAAAGTAGTCCGTAGACACCCACCGGCGGACATTCAACGATTGGTGATCGCTCTCTATGCCCAGACCCTGATGTTGGTTTAATGAATTCTAAGCCCGGGCCGTGACTCGTTCGATAAATCGTAAAAGTTAATCTGGTCAGTGGACGCCTTAGTTCTTTTTAAACAAGAAAACAAGTCGTTTTTTGTTTGACCCTGTCTTTCTTTCACACATTCATGTGTCGGAGTTTGTTGTTTTTCAGCTGCCGTAGTTTTTTTTTATTGAACGAATATGTTAATTAGTTTAGAAATTACGATGTGTCAGTGTCGATGAAGTCATGTTAGCTATATTAATGTTATGTGTAGTTTAAATGTTTTACTAAAGGTGTGTATGGGACGGCGTGGTCGGGTGTTAGAGCGTACAACTGCTAACCCGAAAACCTCGAGTTAGGATCACGGGCTCCAGTCAGTAACATGTCTCTGATACCACCATTCTCCGAGTTACTTCCCTATAGGGAAAGCGAAAGCAATCTGGCATTGAAACTGGCGAACTCTACTTCACCTGACCAACGAACTCTCACTTCCGAAAGGTTAACTATACCAACTTTAAAATGGATCGAGGGATAGAGTACTATGCTTACTACTCCAAGACTAAAACTTCGTGTTCATTTCTCGAGTTCGTAGGAAGTCAAAACTGACCTGAGGAAGTCAAAAATCGGACCTGACTTAGGAAGTCAAAACTTTGACATGGCTTTTAAGATACTCGACATAGATAGGCATCGTGCTGACTGACTATCCTTAACACATAAACTCTACTTCAACTTTCATCGAAACTCATAAAATAAACGGGCATCTGTGTAAGTATATAGGACTTATCACACCTAAAGGACTTATCACACCTATAAATAGCACCAGGGACATTTGTACCTCCCATTTAATCACGTCTTGATCTTGATAAGAGACGTCGCTGTTCCCTACAAGTTCGCCATCATTTTACTCAAATTAATTGAAAAAAACGGTGGCAAATCTGGCTAAAGGATAATGGCTTGCCCCTGGAAGAGGTATTGACTTTTTTTTTACTCCTTTTGTCTTACTGAGCGCTAGCACGCAGATCACGTGCCTTAATAATGCAAACAAGAAGTGGCCTATTTTCTCTTCAGACACTCGTTTGCTTAAAGCCCTTCATATGTGGTCCGGGTTTTCCCGACAGCTTCCTGGGCCGTTTAGGGACTATTCAGAGCTTGTCGAGAAGTTAGTCTTACTAGACCGTTTTGGGAATTATTTAGGGCTGTGCGAAAGTTAGTCTTACTGGACTGTTTGGGAATTATTTAGGGCTGGTCGAGAAGTTATTCTTGGTTGACCGTTTGGGAATTATTTAGGGCTGTGCGAAAGTTAGTCTTACTGGACCGTTTGGGAATTATTTAGGGCTGGTCGAGAAGTTATTCTTGGTTGACCGTTTGGGAATTATTTAGGGCAGCACCATTCCCGGGGGCCCACTAGTATAATTTTCATGGAGGCCCACCTGGATTTTTCCAGGTAGTCCGGCGGGCCAGCCCACCCTTACTCATGACTACAAATTTTGAACCAACCCGCCCCACTCCGAATGATGGATTAGTTTCTATTTAAGTTTTTTTTTTTTTAAATAACAGACAATGTAATCTAGCTGCCCGCATTAAAGTTTAATTCATAAGTAAAAAATAAACCGGGAGTGATCTCCCCTAAAATAACTTTCTGTTATATAAAATAACAGGGGATGGGAACTCGGGCTATAGACATGATTTTTAATCCATTTTAAATACTTAAAGTTTTAAAAATAGAATAAAATCTCGTAGACAAATTAATTGCACACCAAGTGAACGCGAAATAAAAAGCGCATAATAGTGCGCAATATTATTAGTACTTTTAAAATTTACATTAGTTTTTTGAGAAATCGGAAGTAGCGTAAAGTACTACTTCCAGTCAACGGAAATTACTCAAAATTTAACAGAAGGTAGAGAATTAGATCTTTTACTTACATGTGAAATTTCATTTATCTATCTGAAATAGTACTCAAGTTATAGGCTTTTGAAAAATTCAAAGTAGGAAAAGTACCACTTCCGGTTATCGGAAATCGCTCAAAAGTTGATACGGATCTACGATTTTGATAAAATACTTATATATGAAATTTCATCAACCTAGCTGTAACGGTACTCAAGTTATCGTGTTTACACACGGACAGACACACACACAGACACACACACACACAGACATACGGACAAGATTGCAAAATTATGTTTTTCCGTATCAGTGAGGTGTAAAACGTCGAGATTTGTAAAAATCTCGATTTTTTTTTTTTGCACGATTACAATACTTTCTCTATACTACGTATATACGAGAAAGTAAAAATTACCACGTTTTTCTGAAACCAAGATATAGGATATTGCTTTGAACTCTCCTTTTGAAAAAGCAATCTAAACAAATTTAACCTAGACCCACGCTTTTAATATTGATGGAAATTTAACGGCATATATGCCTTACTTAAATTTCATACCTCGGCAAAATCACGTTCTAGAATCAACTATCAACACTTGTAAACTGATACCAAAATTTAGGCTTTACATAATGCGCTTTACGGCATTATTTAGGATAATGGCTATAATGTCCGATATAATCGGTGTTTAATCTTTGTCTGATTCGTTTAACACGGCTGCTAATCTACATCTAAACTCTAGTGACGTCAATGCAACTAAAATATTTATATACCGCGACACATATATCAAGGACAGATTTTCTCTTCATGAAAGGCGGGCTTGTCACCCGTGTGATTCAGCGTTGTAACGGTTGAATGCATTATTCATTATCCTCATTAGATGCTACGCGTGTTAAAAGAATAAGTAATGCTTGGTTTCTTGGCGCTTGTTCTTGAAATGGTACAGGATAAAAATCTGAGAATTACCTTGGACAACAGGTTGTATGTTAACATGTTAGAAAATCTGTATGGGCCCTAGAGTTTAACAACTACATACTAACATGTGGACAATAGTTTGTATTTGTCCCTTGAGTCTGACTCGCATAAAGTGACAATGAAGTACAACAGCTTTTATTTAAACATATTGGAAAATCTGCAAGGTCCATAGAGTTTAACATTTATATAATAACATACGGACAATAAATTCGTGTTAAACCTATTGGAAAAATCTATGTGATCCCTGAAGTTTGACACCCCTATAGTGACATGGATAATAAATTGTATCTAAAAATATTGGAAAATCTGTGTCCCAACGCTTATGTTATGGAATTATTTCGGGTTTAGAAGAAATAAATAAGCGAAATGTTTTATAGAAATTAAAAAGGAGTCTAAATTATTTTAAAAAACATAACCTATGAAAACGGGTGAGTTATTACTTCACACTATGTCAAGTATATTCGAGTTCAGCATATACCGTGTCAAGGGTCAAAAGCGCAGAAACAGATTTTAAACCACGGATCTCGAAAAAGCTAGCCCCTTAAATCCTGTCGAAAAGGTTAATCAGATTCATCGGTTTAAAAAAGTTACTTTCGAGTCCTCTGCTGATCACTCAGCACTTTCTATTCGCACAGAGCGACTGCGATTTCCGACAGTGTTACATTTTGTATTGAGTTAATGCCCTCTCACCCCATGACGTCGTATTTTCATTAGTGATTTTCTACATCCACTAAGCCGACTGGGTCATTAGAGGTTCATTAGTGACAACAAATCGATGCGAATGTCGAACAGAGCAGGGCCTACTTGAACACGTCACTTTGGGGCGTCGAGTTCTTAAGTCCCGAACTTGATTCGCATTGTCGCACCTTGTCTGGGGAACGTGTCGGTCCCGTCCATTAAGCGCTTAAACACCTAATCCAAGCCATCGCCCGTTATTATTTTCCCAACGTGTCGATTATTGCCAATTTAACCTGGACCCGACACGGGTACAATGAAGCGACGACAACCCTGGTTGGAGGAGAAGGGATATAACGCCGTATAAACGTTTCGTGATAGTTGGATCACTTTCAACGCCTCGAACACTTTCTCGCACGTATCTGTCTTCTTTGGGGACTACGTTTAACTCCGCGGTAAATGAAGAATTATCGCCCGTTGATGTTTCTTATATAGAGTTATGGCGCCTTCATTGGTTGTTAGTTCATATTGTCTAGGCTACATAAACTGGCGACGCTTCAATTTCGCATTCTACCTCTCCAAGGAAAGGACACATTACTAAAATGAACGAACGATAAAAAAGGTATGATTCTGGCTATGGAAGAGAGTTTAAATCACGCGGGAAAAATACTGGAAAATCCGACAATATAATGATTAAGTGTCAGACTGAGCGAGTTGTAATCACATATTCTAAGTCTAAAATAAGGATGTGGTATATAAAGTGACCCTAACATTAAAACACAAAATGTTAACTTAAAATTTAATTTTTACACGCTCCCGTACTTTAAGGCTCCAGTAATCCGATTGAACTGTTTTCATTCTCTTGGCCGAAAATCTGCTTTTTTAAAAGCTTCTGATATGTGCATAATTGATTAGCTTTTAATTGCTTTAATGAAGAATGAAGGAAGTTATTTTAATCGATCCTATAGCGCGCTTTTCTGTCTTCATACAGGGTTAAGATATCACCATAAATGTTTGAAGTACAGTACATAACAAATTAATACTAATAGTTTCGCTGTCTGTTTATGTATCTATCTGACAAGAACGCTGTAGAGAAAACACAAGCAAAATAAAAACATACATAGTAATTCGAAAAACGAAGTATGACGTCGACACATTTAGCACAGAGTAGAAAATAATCTCAAGCCGGATAGTGCACACATTAATATGACGTCATTGATTATCGAGTAAACATTCAATACAAAGGCAATTTGGTCTAATCTAAGTGGTTTGCGTGAAGAGTTTCTTTCATACAATTCTTCGGGTAGGGGCGAAGCCCCACCCCCGCGTAAGAACGTCTGAGTCCCCCCCCTCCCCAACTCAAAAGAAATTTCCTCATCGATACTCTATAATAAAATTACCGCCTAATTAATGTGTCTAATCTAAAAAGTGGTTTTCTTGCAATGGGACGGTAGACATGTTTTTTTTTTGGGGGGGGGGGGGGTGGAGGGGTGGAGGGGTGGGGGTGTGTGGGGGGGGGTGGGGGGGGTGGGGGTGGTGTGTGGGGGGGGGGTTGGTTTCAGTGTTTCTTTCAGACTTTTTCCTCCCCGGAGAGGGGTGGGGGTACTTGAAATTTTCGGGGGCGGGGGTAGAATTTTCTGGGAGGGGGCGGACACTGGAAAAAGTATATAATTATATTTCGTTGAATGGGACGGTAGACATGTTTTTTTTTTTGGGGGGGGGGGGGTGGAGGGGGGGTGTGTGGGGGTGGTGTGTGGGGGGTGGGTTGGTTTTAGTTTAGAGAAAAGAGACAGCACTATCAGCCTAGCGCCCGTTGTACCCTTCCTCAACGGGCCATTTTTCTCGTGTCTAAATGTTTCTGTCATCTTTATCTGGAGTGACATACAAATACATACTTCTAATTAAAATCTCCTGTGTATCTCGAAAAGTAAGATAAGCTGCCTCAGCTTTGTGATGATATCTTAAACATTTGATTGGTCCTACAATATATATGATGGGATGGATGGTGTGGTCAAGTGGTAGAACGCCATGCTCGAGTCCTCAGGACGTCCCTGCGAACATCCAGCTCCGATGGTTACCTGACTTACGTTAGGTATAGGCGGCTGGATGTAGTGCATACAACACAATCACCTCATATGCTGATGTCACAGAAACAGTGGAGTTCTATCTCTTCTACCATTGGATTGTCACTTTCTAAAGGTTAATTCTAACTTACACCGCATACATGATATTATTGTGTCTTACTTTTGTGACCGAAAACAATTCAATTCTATTTTAAAATTTTATTTTTAGAAACTACGCGTAAACGAAAGTTCTTTGGCCTTAGTGACACTGCAAGGAAAAAATAGCGCCACAATTGTGAGAGAGAATTTCTATAGTGTAACCGCTAAGTCGTTTAGCATGTTAGTTGCTGACGTGGCATCCCCTACAAGCACGTGAAGTGGTGTACGGTTTTTAAAAACGCGATCCCCTGCGGTGGCGTTGATTCTTCTTCTTCCGGCTAATCAAGAGCTTTAGGATCCAAGGATCTAGGCCACGTCGTTGACAGCTTCCCCACTACTGCTCTCTGGGTCCGAGCCCAAGATGGCGGGCTTGTTCTCTTGGTCTTAGCTAACGTGTGGGTCTGTGTTAGGTCGGGTTAAGTATTGATCCCACAGCATCTGGGGGCATGATTCACCCGCGTAACAGTTCGTTGTTTTTTTTAAAAATGTTTTTGAAAGTTTTTAAACGATACGTTCTAAAGTGAAGTATCAACTTAAAATTGTGTTAGCCAAATCAAAATATATTCACAGATCATGTAATGCGGCTGTACAATGTTTATATTTGTCCCGACTTCTTTCTTCTAATCATTATTTTCTGCTACCAGGGAAGTATAGACGGATGCGGCACTTCGATAACTACACGATTAGTGACCACTTGTTAAGCTCACGCCATGAAAATCCAGCCTCGCCCTTTTCATTTTCAAACGATCTTGTCCATGACATTTTTAAAATCTCTCTCTTCCTCTAGTGACTTTATTTATCGTCTTTTCCTGTTCGTGCCAATGACATATGGGGCAGATGAAACACACTTCACATGTTTCAATGACATCGGCATATGAAGGGATAGCATTGCCAGTCGCTACTACTTTCCCTAACGTGAGTCAGGTATCCATCATTGTTTGTTAGGGCTCATGGACATTCTATAGACTCGAACCCTGATTCCAGCTCTAGACTTTCGGGTTAACAATCGTACGTCGTGATGTCATTGACTTCTTATTACCATCTTTCATAACTCATAAGAACTGGACGCATTGAGTAAAAAAAGTTCAGACTGTACATGCGCTAATGCAGAAATCTGTAAACCTTATCTTACACATAACTCATGGATATTTTTTATTCCAATTTATAAAATGGTTTATAAAAAACAATTCATCCTTTAAGCAACCGTGGAATATAAAGCTTTGTAAATGTAAACATATCTTGTAGAGCATTCCTTTATAATCCAATCCAATACAATACTGAATATAAACAAGTGTGACGTGAAACACCCCTTACAGTACAATCATCAACGATACTAAAATAAAATCCACTTAAAATTAACCACAATGAGAGGAATGCAACAAAACTTGAGCGTTTATCCAGAAGCACCTATCGAGTTTTCTCCTTTCTTCCGCCTACTGTAGTTTGACTGAATTCCTCCTCCACATAGAAATGACTTTGCCACTGAATTCAATTTCACTAACCGGTTTGTTGACGCAGCCTAATCGAATAGTCTAGAATTTCAGCTATTTGCAGTTCATTATTAAAGTCTTAAGAACTCCACGGGCTTCCTCACACGTCGACTAATTTCAACCTACGTCACGTTTTTACCCAGACCACAGACTACTCAGAGTCTTGTTTAAATAAACTGCTTAAAAATCAAATGAGGCTAATGTCAATGTGACTAGGGTTCTTTTAATGCTCGTGTTGTTATTCAAAACATGCGGAAACATTTTTATTATAAAAAATCTTAGCTTATTTTAAAATGTTTTCAACATTTACAATCTAAAAAAAAAATCTTTTTTTTTCTTAATTAATCTCTTTCTCGTTTTTCTACGACCGTCCTCGCTAATGTACATAATCTTTTGATAATAGCCTGAAATCTTGTCAGCTCCTGAAAAGGCCGTACAAGAGGCCCGCGGGCCAGATGTACGAACCCTTGCCTGCTCTACGTGCTGACAACAATACCAGGAGATTCTTTTTTTTTGTTGAGGCTTACCGCAGAAAAGCGAATAGGGCCTTTTTTCTATTTTAGGACCCCTGGATAGCGAAGAGTTAACTAGAAAAAGGTCTGAACAAATAGCCACGACTTGAGAAAATAAATCTACACAAATGTAACGTTGTTAAAGGAAGGAATAAGGTTGGAAGTAGATTTAGGGGGAGGGGTGATCAAATCAAGGAATGAAGGAGGAAATGAGCTTCAAGCAGATTGCACATCACGCAATGCTGCATTAGATTCTATGTGGGCTGGTGCAGTTGGATGTAAATCTTAAGTCTAGGGCTGTGTGATCTATAGGGGCTTGTAGATCTATGTGGGCTGGTGGCAGTTGGATGTAAAGTTTACGTCTAGGGATGTGTGATCTATAGGGGCTTGTAGATTGTAGTTGGATGTAAAGGGTCTATGGCTGTGTGATCTATTGGGGGCTTGTAGATCTATGTGGGCTGGTGGCAGTTGGATGTAAAGTTTACGTCTAGGGATGTGTGATCTATAGGGGCTTGTAGATTGTAGTTGGATGTAAAGGGTCTATGGCTGTGTGATCTATTGGGGGCTTGTAGATCTATGTGGGCTGGGGCAGTTGGATGTAAAGATTAAGTCTAGAGCTGTGTGTTGTAGATTGTAGTTGGATGTAAAGGGTCTATGGCTGTGTGATCTATAGGGGCTTGTAGATCTATGTGGGCTGGTGCAGTTGGATGTAAGCTTAACTCTAGGGCTGTGTGATATATCGGGGGCTTGTAGATCTATGTGGGCTGGGGCAGTTGGATGTAAGCTTAACTCTAGGGCTGTGTGATATATCGGGGGCTTGTAGATCTATGTGGGCTGGGGCAGTTGGATGTAAAGTTTAAGTCTAGGGCTGTGTGATCTATTGGGGGCTTGTAGATCTACGTGGGCTGGGGCAGTTGGATGTAAGCTTAACTCTAGGGCTGTGTGATATATCGGGGGCTTATAGATTGTAGTGGGATGTAAAGGGTCTAGGGCTGTGATCTATTGGGGGCTTGTAGATCTACGTGGGCTGGGGCAGTTGGATGTAAGCTTAACTCTAGGGCTGTGTGATATATCGGGGGCTTGTAGATTGTAGTTGGATGTAAAGGGTCTATGGCTGTGTGATCTATTGGGGGCTTGTAGATCTATGTGGGCTGGGGCAGTTGGATGTAAAGATTAAGTCTAGAGCTGTGTGTTGTAGATTGTAGTTGGATGTAAAGGGTCTATGGCTGTGTGATCTATAGGGGCTTGTAGATCTATGTGGGCTGGGGCAGTTGGATGTAAGCTTAACTCTAGGGCTGTGTGATATATCGGGGGCTTGTAGATCTACGTGGGCTGGGGCAGTTGGATGTAAAGTTTAAGTCTAGGGCTGTGTGATCTATTGGGGGCTTATAGATTGTAGTGGGATGTAAAGGGTCTAGGGCTGTGATTTATTGGGGACTTGTAGATCGATGTGGGCAGGGGGCAGTTGGATGTAAATCTTAAGTCTAGGGCTCTGTGATATATTGGGGGCTTAGGTTACAAGCTCTAGCGTCCAATACAAAAGACAACTGATATAAAAGACTCACGTGACATTAATTACAACCCCTTTATCTTATATCTGATCTGGAAAAGCGTACTCGATCTGAGGCGTAGCGACCGAGGGGCAGGGGGGTACATATGTCCCCGGGCGCCGAACCTAGGGGCGCCAAAATAAGCTCATTTTAGCTGCTATTTTGAATTATAAATATAAAAAATATAGGGGGGGGGGCCAAATCGAAAGTTTGTCCCCGGGAGGGGTCGCTACGCCTCTGTACTCGATCTGTGAAGATTATTGGAATAGCTAAAAGATGCGACACCTATAATAATTATGAATTGGCTGACATTTACGATACCGATCTCAATTTTAAAATGGCTAACCTATACGATACGGATCTTATTTTCGGGGTGGCTACCAGATTGAACACCGACCACACATACCTTTGACCGCAGGGACTACTTTACTCGTGTTTAGCTTGAACGCCAAATAACGACGCTGCGGAGATAGTCAAGTGATTTTCTGATCGATTTTCCAATCATTCACCATTCTATCTTACTGAACTCATGGCCATCTTTTTCTCACTGTCTCCCTTAAGTTCAGTTTGACAGTCTACAGACTTAAATAAGAATCTTTTAACCAAGAGTTAAAGAATAGACGGGCATTATCTGTTTGAGATGCGTGCCCGAAAGTTTTGGGCTTACATCTTCATGGTTTAACCATCATCCTTATCCCCCACACAACTGTGTTTGATTCTCATGAATGAGGCAGTGTGCGACAGCGTCTGTACATTTATCTTCAAGGAAATGTAGGTAAATGAAGAATAAATCTTATAGGAATTGAAACCATAGGCTTCGATAAGCTAAGATGGAGGCGGTGGCGCAGCGAGTGTTTTTGTTTTGTTAAATACATGAAGCGAATTTGTCCATGGTGCAGGGATGGAATGGCCCATCGATGTAGAAGGAAAAATTCCGGTTGGGCCTCCCGGAACGGTGCACTGATAGTCTGATTAGTGTTTTGATTAAAAACAAGTGCTGGTATTTTACCACTCCTTCATACCAAGCCGTAAAATTCAGGCTCTGTTAGTATTAAATAGCTTTATGTTTTGTCTTTGAAACAATAGAAAACGGTATTTTGTAGTAAATTTGGCATAAAAATAAAATAAACTTTTCCGAAACCTCGATTGTTGCAAATTTTTATCGTCTGTTCATGTGAGGCTAATTTTTAAGTCGAGTTAATTTTGATTGCTTTACTGCCTATATTTTTATTTCGCTTCCAAAAAATTTTATAATGTCAATTTTCTTTCACAACTCCATAAAGTTTAACTTAATCTAATTTTTTTTCTGGCATTCCCCAAGTGGCGTTTGTTTATGGCTTTTCTGCCTAATTAAATCAAACGCTCCATGCAATATTTTGCCGATGGCCTTTTGATATTTTCTTTCAAAGTTAACACTAGGCCGCCATTTTTCCCCTTTTGATGATTTGCACAAGGAAAAAGCTGAAAACGTCACGCTTGATTATCTTTTTAAAATACAAAAATGATTAAACTGAAAACGTTACGCTTGGATAGCGACACAGTCAGAAAATTGTGCCGTAGAGCGCTATTCAATATTTTGTTGTATTGGTTGTTGTATCTAAATATTTAAACTGCTACAAACAATACTGGCTATATTTTATCGTCTGTATCAGCGCGGGGGATTCATATGCTAAAAAAATGATTGATCGACTGGTCTGGTGTTTAAATATGTATTATGTCATGCCCAGATAAAAATGTCAATGAACCGAGACCTTAATTTTACCATAATTATGAATAATTTAAGGCTTTACGTTATGATTCACATGCAAATTGACTCTGGTATACGTAATAATACTATATAATTTTTGTGTTCTGTTTTAGAACCGACGTTTTTAGATTCAAAAATTTTTCATTTTTTATGACCTTAATATTGGTAACTTTTGTGAAGCCATACTACAGAACATAAACTGGTATAAAATAAATTGTTGAATTTAAAGATGCAGTATATTAAATGACATATGGGGGAAAATGCCGCATTTAGGAAATCTTTCATTGGGGTAAACAGCTTTTTCACAAACGGTATTCGGGCAAATGTCTTTCATTCAAGCATTTGCCGTAGACCCGGTGATATTTAGCTCATGGATTTGACAACACTATATTTTATATATATATATATATATATATATATATGCCGGATATCCAGTAGTTGTACTAGAAGAACAGTACCCAGCATGGTAAACAGCTGGGGGCTCTAGTGCACGGCTTACATAGTTAAAATTGAACTCCGCGAACAAGCTGTTAATGCCCGACTGCGCCGGCTTCACGAGTAGGGCTGACAGTTTGAGATGCGCGGATAACACAGAGAGAGTGCTGTACTCAGCAACTATAAAACCTTTGGAAACCTGAACTGGCATGGGCGGATCTTGGGGGTGGCTAATACCGACCATACCACAAATACAAATAAATTGTGGTAAAATATTTTGGAAATATCTGTGCCTAAAAGTAAATAGTTCATCATTTAATTCTAGTGTCATTTCTATATATTTTGTATTTACGTTTCGAAATTGTATCTACTCCACCCCCCCCCCCCCACGTCACCCCCCCCCCCCCCCCCCCCACGCCTTAAAAAACCACAACAACAAAATAACTTATAGTATTAAAGATCCTGGACGCTGTGTGGGCGTTTGTGAGGATATATATCTTTGCTCTTAGTCATAGATTTTACAACGCATGATTGAAATACAGGGCCTACTAATGCAAAGTGATTTTTAAGGGATATAACGGATATATGATTTATCTTAGGATAATCTGCAAGTTTCATTGGAAATATCGGAATTGTTTTCACTTCGCTAATTTCGAACAAGCAAGAATTCCTTTTTTTTTCATATTGACGTTGTTGTTTCTTAATAATATTTTTGTGTTTTGTTTGAAGAAATATTATCATGATTTTTTTTTACATTGTAATTTTTGTGTCTGTTTAAAAAAATTGGAACATCCTCTATAGTTTAAAAGGAAACGATATCATGTTTTCTGTCAAGCTGAATTGATTGATAAATACGTGTAAAAAATTAGGAGTAACAAAAACAAATTGTAAAATAAATTATTTTTTCATAAACGTTGGCCCAAGCAAAATGAAATAAAATAAAATTGAAAATGTAAAAATATAACCCCCCCCCCCCCCCCCCCCAAAAAAAAAAAAAGAAAAAACCCAAGCCATTGTTAAAATGATCTCGTCACACTACACAAAAAAAAACTACGCAGAACGTTACAGCTGAGCTCGCTAATTGGGAGCATGGAAAATGGAATCATGACAAACAGCGTATCACCATGGGAGTTTGATGAAGGCAAGAAAATAATGAAATAAGTGAACTCACTTAAACGTCAAGCGGGGAAAACGATTTTTCATCAGGATCGAATTTTTTTAAACTGCTATACGCAGAGTTGCGTGTAATGGCTGTGTATATTTAACCACTTTATGCTAATCTTTTAGCTAATTAATTGCCCTGTGTTTTTTTTTTCAAAAAAAAGGTATTTTGAAAAAATAGCAAATCATACAGTCGAATGTTAACCCGGAAGGTCGACTGTTAACCCGGAAGTTCGATTGTTAAACCCTGGGTCGAGGTCACAAAAAAAGAAAATCTTGTTTTTTTTCTGCTCAGATTAATATATTAAACGTGTTTGGTACTTGAAGGAATTTTAAGAATGGAAATTTTAGTGATGACGGAAATAGGTAGGGCTTTTACGCACGCACGCAGAGATACATACATACCCATACACATACATCCAAGCATACGCACATACACTTTCGCACACTTGTAACTTGTATTCAAACAGCCGCTCACCAACACACACATAAATATACACATATAAATATATATATATATATATATATATATATATATATATATATATATATATATATATATATATATATATATATATATATATATATATATATATATATATATATATATATATATGGTTGAATGTTTGTGTGTGTGTGTTGATTGAGAGATTATCAGAAGATCCAATAGTTAATTTCAAGAGAGTAGAGGTAAAAAAAATCAGACTTAATGGGCTAATGATGAACAAGTGCTTCTTGTTTTCACCCAATAAGGATTCGCCCAAGTGTGGCTCAAGTTCACTGACCTGAGAGTCGCTTGTTCTATCGTAGCCTAACAACTGAATCAGGGTTAATGTTTTTTTTTCTCTCGTCTCTAAAAAGGTCAGTGTGACCGTTAGAGCTAAAAGGTCACTCTAGTCTGTCGCGTGAGATCTGGCATTTGCGTAATAAACTTGATGAACATTTGTTAGCTCAAGGAGCCTGAAGAACACAATTTTATGCGCGATTATCGTAAATTCTGTCGGGTAATTACAAAGGTGAGGAATAAAATAAAGTATTAATTTTAAAAAATTACATGTTTTATTATAGAGTTTAAGCTATAAATGTCAACTGATGTAAAATCAAGAAAGAGTAGTTTTATATATTAATATTTTGCTTACCCAGCATATTTATATTTACTGACATATGATTAAAAAATATTGACAAATGTAGTTCATTGTTAACATTGAGACTAATTATTATTTTTTTAAATAAAAAAAAATAATTCTAAATAGAGAAATTGTATTGAAAAGTCCGCACGACAAAGCCCACACGTTCTCTACACATGCTCGTTATGTCATGGAAATAGTTCCACTTTTACAAAAGTCATCTACCTAAATTGGACCGCACCAAAAACTGACTCCCGTGTTACATTTAAAAAAAAATTGTAGGTTGAGCTTTTTGTTGCTATTTTTATACAGACGCGATGGTAGTGTTTTATGAGGTAAGCTATAATTGATATCACCCGACCTATATTTTGCGAAAGCCGCATGCAGGATAGACACAGACCTACATATTCTTTTACGCTACAGTTGATCGAAGCAGGCGTCATGCGTCACGGGAGGGCGGGACCACCTATATCCGTAACAAACCGACGGGGAAGTAACGTAACAAACGTAATGATCGCGGGTGATGTAATAACCGAGAAAAACTGGTGAGTGTTAAAAACCTCTCTGTTTTAGAAACAAGATAAGAGTTTGTTTCATCGACAGTCAACCGACTATATATTCCTACATAAATGACGAAAATGTATAACTTATTATCTAGTAATAGATTTCCTTTAGTGTAACTGTGAGTATTTTTTATTTTATATTAATAGTTCTACACGTCAAAAACTGTGATTACTGTGAAAAATTACGAAATTATTTACAGCTAGGATTAAAGTGGGTGTTACATTTTTGAAAAAAAGAAAACTATTTTTAAAATAATTCAACTCCCACACAAGCAATACAGTGTTGACACTCCCAAGAGCATTAACTCTGGTGAAAGATCGAAATAAGTTCAAAGACTTGGCTCTGTCATTCCAATATTTCACATAGAGGGAGATAATCACGTCTTTAGGGGAAATATATTAATGATGTTCTGTTGTGTGTGTTTATAACCAACAACAACAAAATCACCTATTAGTTTATGTAGTGGCTCCGTTGTGGCACATTACGTCTTTATAAAAGATGCATACTACTTTTTTTAATTTATAACCAGCCACATCACAATAAACACCAAAGAAGTTAATGTCTCCGTCGTGGCATTTACAATATAAATACCAGAATCATTAATCAGGACCGTTCACGTGACATCTAGAGTAATAAACCTAGAATACATTAGGGATATAACTCATATAATAAGGTATTAAATTTTAATGATCTCTCGCAATGAAATGAGACAAAAACAGCCGCCTTTAGGTTCAGTTAATTTATATGTAATGCGATGGATTTGTTTTCATCCGATTTTTATGTCGAATTGTAGAGCATACGACTGCCAACCCGAAATCTTGAGTTTGAATCCCGGGTTCGTGTCAGTGTCAGCAGAACGTCCCTGGGTCTACACAGCTCTAATTGGTACCTGACTTGCGTTAGGGATAATAAAGACGACTTGGCATAGTACTGACCACACTATGCCTTCAGAATCAGAGTTCACTGAAACAGGTGAACTCTACTTCACCTGCCCCTGGGACCGCCAGTTGATAGAATAGTACACATGTATCACATTCATGCCGGATACCAAAATTCACTAAAAAATTGATAGAAATATACTTTTAGGTTATAGTATAATACGTATATATCAAAGTCATTTCACCTGACTAAAAGGTATTAAGTTATCGTGGTAACTGACAAACTCAGACAGATAAGAGCTCTTTCATAGAAACTAGTTTGTGAAATTGAAGTATTTCGTCTAAGGAAGGATTTTTGCACCATACAATACTTCCCTTTAAACGCCGTATATAACAATTGGTATTAAGTCGTGCATGGAATAAATTTTAAAAGTTTTTCATAAAAACAAGGGAGATTTCCAAAGATATTGATTCGGTAATAACATGTAAATCGCCCAAAAACCAATACTAAATAGTAATTTACAATGCATGATCTCAACGATCCATTTCGTCGCCCGCGTTTCCGGACGACCTGCGCACTTGTTTGTTATTTCAAGACTCCCACGCGCACTCCGACCTGGGAAATCCTGATGACGAGCCGTCAATCAAAACACGACATGCTCTTGTCACGACAGCAGACGACCGTGCCATTCCCCAGAACCGGCACGCTCAACAAGAACGTCATTATTCTGGCACTCGCCTCGCGCTCGTCTAGAACCAACAATCCTGGCACGAGTTTTGGTTTTAACAAATTCCAGTGGTGGTAAATATTCCATGGTGCCCGCGGTCACGTGATTGGGGTGTATTCAGTTTGGGACAATACAAGCACTCGTTGTCACAGACACCTCACAATATTGACGCTGCCAGCTCTCTTGCTGAGATTACATCCATGTCATACATTATTAATTGTCTGTACACTTTGTTCGTGTGGACCATTCAAATATCGCGGTCGTCAGAATGGAACTGATTAACCCTCTTGACTGCTTCGTATTATTGTATGGGCACATACATACAAGTAATACACACACACACAGACATATATATATATATATATATATATATATATATATATATATATATATATATATATATATATATATATATATATATATATATATATATATATATATATATATATATATATATATATGGATGGGAGTCTCGTAATGTGGGGACAGCAAGCTCTAAAGAAAGACTAGAGAAAAGTCTAAATCAAACAATAGCTCATTAGCTGCCTTGCAGAGTGTTCCTAGTGGACAAAGACTATGGAAATGGAAGCGAATCCGGAAAGAAAAGCTGACTGAAGTTGGAGTACATGCGTCATATGGCGCAAAACATGTTGCCATGTAATTATTATGTTGGACTAAGCTTACATACCAGAACTAAGAGGAAAGAAGATTATATATATATATATATATATATATATATATATATATATATATATATATATATATATATATATATATATATATATATATATATATATATATATGCATTTACATGTGTGTGCATTTGTGTTCGTGCGTGGGTATGTATATGCTAGTGTGCCTGCGTCACTTAATAAACTATCAAAATAAGTATAGGAAGTATGGGTATTTAAATACCAAGTTTTGAAAGCGACCTTTTTATTATGAACAATTAAAATAATTTGAACATTCCCCTCTTGCTTTAAGTACACAATTTAGCTCCACTAACACTGATATTTTTAATCAATTCGAGGAGTCACATGGTTTTTAGCAGTTGTTTTGTTTTAAATTAATAAGAAAATTGTGCAAGATCTAGTGTACATCGGTTAAAACAAAACTAAATGTGTGTTTAGGGGGGGGGGGGGGGGAATTGTGGACAATGGTAAGTATATACTTTCTATATAAATTCTATTTACAGTCTTGTTTCGGGGCGGGGGGGGGGGGGGGAGACGCTTGAAAGAAACACTGGTGTATAAACGTTTATAGTGTTTAAGAGAATGTCTGAATATTTTTAACACTATGCTAAATAAATGCAGACTACTATATTTAGCATTCAAAGCATCAATATTTCTGTAATGTTCAAAGAAAGTTTGGAATTCGATTGCATTTGAATTATATCACAAGCATTACTGCACTCAGAGCTATTGTTTAACCTATAAGGTTATCGCTGTTTCTTTTGTTCTAAAAATCGATTGCAAATCTTTCCTATTTTTCTCATCTTGGATTCCGACTAAAAATAGCATTCCCCACACACAATCTGATGACGTTTATCGCATTGATGTCTCATAATGATTTTAATTAATTTTTTTACAACGGTCGAGACTTGTTAAATCCATGTGAAAACGGGACCAGGCATTACCTCTAGGGCCTTAATCAAATCTAATCGGCTTATCTTTTCAAATCTTTTTTTAACACTGTCATTTCAAACGAAAAGATTAAATAAAAAACACTTTATTTAAAAAAAAAAGTTTTTTTTCTAGCTATCTTTGTTTACATTAGTTAATTTATGAATGTACAATTAGAACACAGAAGCGAGCGAACACTCGTATTTTTCTTTATTTACATTAGCTAATTTATTTGAATGTAATTAGAATTATAAACACGAGCGTACGTATGTATTACGTATTTACCTAAAAATGACGGCATTTTCGAAAGGTAGAACTCAAGACTGTTAACGCATGAGTCTCGAGTTCGGATCCCGGCATTGAGTAAACAGGGCGTCTTTGGGCTCTCCCAGCACCAATGGGTACCTAGCACACGTTGGGGAAACAAAGGGTGTAGTGCTAACAAAACTATACCCTTGTATAGTTAATTGAAATAGATACAATCTACTTTATCTGCCCAAATGGACAAAGGCGACAATTTACTTAAAAGTACTTACTAATTGATATTTTAGCACACATAAAATATTTTAAAACATATTTAATTCTTTTCACGAATACGCTCTAGTTAATGTATGCTACATTCTCAAAATAATGTATATTGCAATTTAGTTTACTTAATACTACTATTAAAGAGATAATTAGAAAGTCCCATTTGAACTAAGCCTGAAAAAGACACAACACGACACCCATTGATTCCCGGTTGACCTTGAACTATCTAAAAAATAAGTCTTGGCGTTCAGCTGTCTTGATATTTAAACCCCCTCCACCTCACCCCCCCCCCCCTTTTTTTCCCCCCAGACACACATCAAGGTCGAACTATTTTGAGCGACCACTGTAACTTTTCTAAAGACTGCACCTGTAATCAGAACACCGTTCAATACCTCTCGGTTGATTTAACAAGATCTACATTCCGCCATTGAACACCCATTTTAACGTGACAATAGTAGAATGGTTTGTCTTAAATCTAGGTCTATTTATACAACTTTTCTTCTTTTTTTCCGGTTTACTTTGCAGCTCAAACTATTTTAAACTTGGAAGATGTATTGACATTCCTCCATGTTAACTTTTTCGCCAGTTGACATTTTCAGCCGAAATGTTTTGCACTCATTGCGAAATTTGCTTGAGCGTGGAGATTTAAGATAACAAGATAATTGATGCGGCATTGACATTTATACAATCAGTGGAGATGTTTACAAAACAGCCTCCAGATACAAACACAACGTGATGTGCCAACGCTAAGGCACAACGATACAGATATGCGTATTATAGCAAGAAAATTGCGGTGCAATGTATTTATATACTTTTTAATCACCCTGTCGTATTTAGTGTAGTGCTGCGTAGGTTGGAATCAGTAGAGTTCACATGTTTCCATAACCACGGCTTTGGAATGGATACAGTGGTCAGTACCATACCCAGGCGTCTTCATTTTCCTGAATGTGAACAGGTGCCCATCAAAGTTGGGTGCACTCTGGGACGATCTCGGGACAAGAATTAATCTTTAGGCTATTAGGTTAGTAGCCATGTGCTTTCTCTGCCTACCACATCGTCCCATAAGCATTTTATTCATATATATATATATATATATATATATATATATATATATATATATATATATATATATATATATATATATATATATATATATATACATACATATATATATATATATATATATATATATATATATATATATATATATATATATATATATATATATATATATATATATATATATATATATATACATACATATATATATATATATACATATATATATATACATATATATATACATATATATATATATACATATATATATATATATATATATATATATATATATATATATATATATATATATATATATATATAGTGTTCCAGATTATCGCTTTTCGCTGCCCTCTCTAAGTATTGTTGTTAAAAGGTCTAGCCCTTCTTTGAGATCCTACCCTTGTCTTGTTCCACTTAACTGTGCCACTGCATTAATTCACCCATGACTGTTTTACGCATCAGTAAAAAAAAACAACAACAAAAAATGGCCGACACGGTTGAAACACAGCCGTCTATTGAGTCAATTATCGCCCCAGCTTTGTAATCCGCGCGTGACGTCTGTCCTGCCATTTATCTCCATTGTCCTGTACGTCCGTACGACAAGTTACAGAACCGATTCCTCTCCGACTGGTCGCCATTACAGCCCCCATTAATCAATTTACCTGCTGTGTTCTTCTGTTCTTATATTTTTTTGTCTCTCTAAAAAAATAAAAAAATAAAAAATAATGCGACCACTGAAAAAAATATTTTTTTTCTGGTTGTCCGGTGAAGTTTAGTTGCGTGCTCACTATGCTTGAGCGAGCCGCGTATTCACGGTGCCAATCGAGGGGCATGTATGGCGAGCTCCCGCGCAGACGGTAATGGTGCGTGTCCTCAAATTTGGAACCCTGGTCGATGACCCGTTAGCCGAAATTTAGCTAAGTGCAGGTTAGGGTTATTTACTCTTCTGTAAAAATGTATTGAACCTGAACTGACATGAAAACATAACAAAAAATATATATAACCTGATGTATAATGTTTAAATGTTTTCATTTCTGTGCGTGAATGATTGCTTAAACCTTCACCACACCCCCTTTTCGTTGTTTTCAGCGTCAATGAATCTTTTACGCCCCTTTTAGATTAGACGTTTCGTTATTTTAGTCTAATGTGCCGTGATATTTTGTTTGAATTTTTTTTTTAAATCCATCACCGCGAACAAAAACGACATGGGACAATGCTAGTGTATTGACCCAAGATTCGAACTCTCTACAACAGCATGGCAGTGCATATTGACCCAAGATTCGAACTCTCTATCACAGCGTAGCGACGTGTATTGATTAATTTTCACTCAACTCGCTCAAAGGTTTGATTAAAACATGTTTTTATATATTTGTAGTTCGTGTTTATACAAAGAAATCTAAGGATGTTTGGTTGCATGTTCAACAAAGCGGGTATCCCCGTTTGCACTTGAAAGGGGCTTCCGCCAGCCCACTAAGTGATGAAGAGGCGCCGTCATCTGTGTAGAGCTACCGGAAGTCACACAATGAAAAAGTCTTTCGCATGTTGGTCCCGACAGGCATTCAACAGTGGCACATACAGCACGAACAGTGGTTTAATTTATAAGGCGGAAGATAAAAAACAAATTGAAATAATGCCCGCTTGAAATCGATCAATGCAGCATTGATTGGTCTTGTTGTTTAATCACCTGCCATTAATCATGTATATATATATATATATATATATATATATATATATATATATATATATATACTAGGCATACTGCCTAGCTTCGCTTAGGTTTTTAAATAACATTTGAGTATTTGAATACTTAATTATTTAGCGATGGATTTGGTGTTGAGTGCTTTAATTTAAACAGTAATGCTAACTTTAGAAAAAAAATGTTTTAGTTTGTCATTTTAATACCGTTCTCAGGGAAATATCGGAAAGTACGCAATGTATAAGTAAAATGGAATTAGAACTACACAGCTTCCATGAACAGTACATCTCATAGTTTTTATTACATTGCCTTTTGAAATTTATTTATTTATTTAATTGTGATACGTAACTAAATTAACAACTTAATTTTGTACTAAAACAAATGCTATACTTCGTCATTTTCTGTTTCTATTTAAAATAGTATACAATTATTTGAAAAATAATATTTTAAAAAACGTTACCTCCCTTGAAAACTGAACGTATGACGTATGTCTTTGTTTTTTTTTACAAACAGTTGCTATGCTTATATAAGAAATTACGGTATATGAACATATTTAACAACTATAATGGCTGTTTCCGACGGGATTAAAGTTTTTTTGTTAGCCTCCAGGGTCGGTCTACGACGTCACATAATATTAAGGGGATCGTTCGTCAATTTATTTATATATATATATCTCATATAAGGAGAATTTCACTCAAGATCATCTTTTAGCCCTCGTCGAGGGCTTTGAGTCTGACCAACAGTTTTTCCATACGGCCTAGTCATCTATAGTAGTGTATGCAAAAAATTAGCCAAATATACTGAGCTTAAGTACCCTAAAGTCTGCGTTGAAATGACCCTCTGTTTTTCCCATAAAATACAAAGATTATATAGGGAAATACAACTGGTCAGTTTTGACCGCTTTACAAAGTTTTCCCAGATATGCCGAGTTTTTTGTGACACCCCTATGTGTTCTTCTACCACCTCACAAAATTTCAAGGGGGGTCGTCGGAGGAATATTTTTTTCGTAATAGAGCTCATATAAAGAGAATTTCACTCGCGGTCACTTTTTATACCTCGTCGAGGGCTTTGAGTATAACCGACAGTTTTCCCTAAAGGTCAAGCCATTGACCTAGGAGCATGCAAAAAATTAGCCAGATATACTGAGCTTAAGTACCCTAAAGTCTGCGTTGAAATGACCCTCTGTTTTTCCCATAAAATACAAAGATTATATAGGGAAATACAACTGGTCAGTTTTGACCGCTTTACGAAGTTTGTCCAGATATGCCGAGTTTTTTGTGACACCCCTAGGTGTTCTTCTACCACCTCACAAAATATCAAGGGGGTCGTCGGAGGAAATTATTTTTCGTAATAGAGCTCATATAAAGAGAATTTCACTCGCGGTCGTTTTTTAGCCCTCGTCGAGGGCTTTGAGTGTAACCGACAGTTTTCCCTAAAGGGCAATCCATTGACCTAGAAGCATGCAAACAATTAGTCAGATATACTGAGCTTAAGTACCCTAAAGTCTGCTTTGAAATGACCCTCTGTTTTTCCCATAAAATACAAAGATTATATAGGGAAATACAACTGGTCAGTTTTGACCCCTTTACGAAGTTTTCCCAGATATGCCGAGTTTTTTGTGACACCCCAAGGTGTTCTCCTACCACCTCACAAAATTTCAAGGGGGGTCGTCGGAGGAATTTTTTTTTCGTAATAGAGCTCATATAAAGAGAATTTCACTCGCGGTCACTTTTTAGCCCTCGTCGAGGGCTTTGAGTGTAACGGACAGTTTTCCCTAAAGGTCAAGCCATTGACCTAGAAGCATGGAAAAAATTAGCCAGATATACTGAGCTTAAGTACCCTAAAGTCTGCGTTGAAATGACCCTCTGTTTTTCCCATAAAATACAAAGATTATATAGGGAAATACAACTGGTCAGTTTTGACCCCTTTACGAAGTTTTCCCAGATATGCCGAGTTTTTTGTGACACCCCAAGGTGTTCTCCTACCACCTCACAAAATTTCAAGGGGGGTCGTCGGAGGAATTTTTTTTTCGTAATAGAGCTCATATAAAGAGAATTTCACTCGCGGTCACTTTTTAGCCCTCGTCGAGGGCTTTGAGTGTAACCGACAGTTTTCTCTAAAGGTCAAGCCATTGACCTAGGAGCATGCAAAAAATTAGCCAGATATACTGAGCTTAAGTACCCTAAAGTCTGCGTTGAAATGACCCTCTGTTTTTCCCATAAAATACAAAGATTATATAGGGAAATACAACTGGTCAGTTTTGACCCCTTTACGAAGTTTTCCCAGATATGCCGAGTTTTTTGTGACACCCCAAGGTGTTCTCCTACCACCTCACAAAATTTCAAGGGGGGTCGTCGGAGGAATTTTTTTTTCGTAATATAGCCCATATAAGGCGCCGGTCAGTCGAGGTCAGTTTTGACCCCCTCTCCGTAGACTTTTTGCCGAACCGTCACCGGCCCTCGTGTTCTATCGCCATAAGGCACCTTCGTGCCAAATTTGACGCGCCTGCGGCGCCGGGAAGTGCCCTATCGGGCACCCGACCACTTTGCTTTATATATATAGATATATATATATATATATATATATATATATATATATATATATATATATATATATATATATATATATATATATATATATATATATATATATATGCATAAGTCGGCATACTTATAGTTTTGTGATGGTTAAGTTCTGTTTATAAAATCTAAGGCAAACACCGCTAGCAGATAAAGAACATGAAATCCACATTTCATTAGATGCCGATTTGTAGTAGATAAGTAACCTCACAGACTAAACGTAACGATTGTAGTTTATGAAATTAAAAGCTAGTTCGGATATATTAACTTCTATTTACGATACTGTCTTGAGAGTAGGGAGATGAAATAAGCATCTTATCATTCGAACACTGGGGTAAAGCATGTCTTTCTCTCAAACCCTGAAACCAGTTGAATCCACTTCATAAAATTAATTGAATAAACTTTACAAAATTAATTGAATTACTTTTACAAAATTAACTCAAATAATTGAATCCCTTTTACAAAATGAATGGAATCAGCGTTACAAAATTAATTAAATCAACGTTAGTTATCTATTGTATCGACTTTACAAAATTAATTGAATTAACTTCACAAAATTAATCAAATCAACGTTACAAAATTGATTGAATTACTTTTACAAAATTTATTGAATCAACACTACAAAGGTAATGGAATCATCGTTCCAAAGTTAATCAACGTTGCAAAAATTTTTTAATCATCTTAAAAGAATTATGCAACGACTTTTCCAAAATTAAGTGAACAAACGTTTAAAAATGTGTTGGTTCAGCTTTACTAAATGTATTCGTTCAGTTTTACAAAATTTACTGAATCAACTTTATAAGATCTGCCAGTGTATCTAACACGTCCGAACAGATTAGCACTAACAAACCACCAATCGCAGCCCGTATAGTTGATGCATGCTCCCTTCGACTCCGTACAGTCGGGACACCAGGTTCTCACGAGAATCAAAGCCCCTCCCACCTTGTAATCCAACCCCCCCCCCCCACCTATAGACCCATGCACTTGTACTCCGTGCAACCCCCAACCCTCAACTTGACGCTAACACCATCATCTCGTAAACAAGAATTTGGTTGTGAAATCTCCGAGTATTGACGCGGCGTCACGTGACTTCATTGCCCCACACAACCTTGTAAATACAACTACTGTGCCGAAAGTATTCCCTATTGATTTGTACCCCCCACGAACTAGTGTAGGGTTTTTTTCTTTTTTTCTAAAGCTTTCCAAATGTGAAAGGACCACTTAAACCCTCGTTCACTGTGAACACCCACAACAATTATTCTTAACGCGACCGATGCCATTGTTTTGTTCGCTGCAACTCCGCCAAGTACAGCGAACTATTTTCGCTTATTAAAATAATCGTTTTAGCGTGTCATTTGCTAATTGTTGTCATGTGACTTATTACAACAATATGTTGATATTTGAGCTGAGAGGAAAATTATTTCGTGTCAAGTTGTTTTGTTTTGTTTTGATTTATTTTATTGTAAAAACAATAACTGTGGTGAATAACATGTTGACACGTAATACTTAATTATTTTAGAGGAAACCCCATTCGATATTACAATTAACAACGAAGAAGAAGATGAAAATAAGGAGATCAGATGAACATTTCCAAGTGATTTCCTTGACTTAATAGCTATCCAGTGACCTTTGCCTTCGCTGCTAATTACTTTTTTTTTCTTTTTACACATAAAAATCTATTTGAAAAAGTTGTTTTTCAATAACGGATGTCGTAGAAAAGTAGTGTATAGGATTGTTGAGTGATAGAGCGCTCGAATGCTAACCCGAAAGTCACGAGTTCAAACCTTGGATGAGTTTACCAAGCTCTGATGAATACCGGACTCAAAGGCGGCTGACTTCATCATTTCTTAATATGGCTTGGTCAAGACACAGATGAACTCTACTTCATCAACTTCATGGATCGTTATGTCTGAAATGGGGACTTAACTTGCTAATTGAAAAGTACTGGCAATAAAGTGCAGATTGATTTGGGCAGTTAATTTAAATACGACGTTAAGAAACAGGCCAGGTGCCTATCCGATTAGTAAATCTTAAAACAAACATAACAATAAATGCAGTCATACAGTTATCATATGTATACTATTGATATTAAGCTTTCATATTTAAAAAAAAATACAATCAATATACAGGCAATATATTATTTGTTTTACTTTTTCGAATATATTAAAACTGAGAATTACAAGACCTTATCCGAGTGTAGAATCAAATCAACGGATGAGCCAAGTTGCCAATGTTTTAATCCCCCTGGACGTCTTAGACTAATTCAAATATCATTCGATCATCTCATCATCGACCGGGGGCTGTCTTAGCTAGCAGAGTTAATTTAAATAGCTTTAATACGGCTTGATTCAGTAGCAACATTTAATACGTTATGCGTAACGACTTATTATAATTCACTGTGTGGGTTATAGGAAAATATATACGTATACATCGATTTCTCAAGTACGTTAAGTTCACAGAAAAATTGCTAAAAATATCTACAACAATCAGTGAACATGATACTTAAAGGGGTGGAAGACTAGCGGGTTCGCCCACTTTATCCAATCAATGACCGTGATAATTAAAGGGAGAGATAACTAGCCTGTTTTATCGAATCAGCGAAAATCTTTTCTTTGCCACCGATATAAGTTTTAAAAGGGGAAATAATCTCTTCGGGGGGGGGGGGGGGGGGGGGGGGGCACAAAAAGAAGAAAGTCTACCGCCCCCCCCCCCCCCGGACGAAATGGAATTCATATAGAAAATATATAATTTTGACAGTGTCCGCCCCCCCCCCCCCCCGAAAAATGTTGTCCGTTCCCCCCCCCCCCCCCCCCCCCGAAAATTTTAAGTGCACCCCGAAGAAAAAAGTCTGGAAGAAACACTGAGTTTTGCAGTGTAACTTAAGTAACTAGATAAATCGCCGTTCTGTGTGGAATCTAGATTACACTTGGATAAATTCTCAATTAAATTTCTCAGTTTTAATATGTTCGAAAAAGTTCAACGTTAAAAATAACTAAATCGGGAGTGATCTCCCTGAAATCGCCGTTCTATGTTGTGTCTAGATTATAATTTAAAAATTCGTATTTTATTTAAAAAAATAAATAAAGGATCGGATCAGACGACACAATAGTATATGCAGCCCTTAGACCCAAGTTAACGTATACAAGTAACGGATGTTTACAACCATTTCATGTAGCAGAGGCTACTAACGTTATAGTTATAATATTACCGCCCACGCAAACTACTAATAGACAAATAGTAGTACTTTAGATTCTAAGCTCTTTTATAACTGAACTAAACGTTACATTCATTTTCTTTTTTTCCTTCCTAGCATGTAAATAATTCATCACATTCTTTCAAATTTCGTGACTAAAAATCCCATCTTCTCCAGCCAGTCTAACCGGCTTTGAAATCTAATTTCAACTTTTGCCTAAGCACCTTATGTGTCCATATTTTCTGCTGGACTTAGCAGCTGTAACCGGATAAGTTTAGTTCGTTGTTCGATGCTGTCTGAAGCCAAGGCTACCGCAATGATCCTTTACTTTTATATTTTAAAAAAAAACATCTCTCAAACTTAACCATACATTTTTTGACTTTGTTGACAAGAATCGATGCTGTAGATTTTTTTTTTCAAATTTTTCATAAGAGATTTGAGGTTGTTTTTACTTGTTGACTCCAGTTCAATGTGAAACATAAAAAAGGCGTCTCATTCAACAATCTCTGTCTACTCGCTCTTAAACTGGATTTAAATTCAATTTTTTTTTCATAAAGCTCTAATCTCTCGAGAATTTTTACGTTTTTTTTTTCGTTTTGAAAAGGAATCGAACTTGATGTTTTGCAGTAAAATGACTACACCCGGACGAAAGAACGGGTTAGTGAATCGTCAGTCTGGGCTTGGTGACAAAGATAGAAATTCTATCCATCAATATTTGTATTACATTTTTATTCGAATTAAGATTATCGCACATTAGTAAATTTTTATACAAAGCGAGTCTGTTTTATTGGATGATAACGATATACTTCTTATGGGAAGCAAATTTAATGTATAATTTTAATCGAGGTGATTGATGAGTACTCGTGGTATAGAGAGGTCAAGGTGTAATGAAACGATGACCGGCAAAATGCGCAACAGAAAACTGCGCAGAAAAATGTTCGCAACGAATCAGTTTTATTTAAATCGAACATTCATAATTTAAATTATAAACTTTATCAAAGATTGGCCACGTGTACATTGCAGCACAAAAATACGGCAAAATTAAAGTGTAGTAGTATAATTAATTTGCAATTGCGCAGTTTTTCTGTTTGCTCTTTTTTCCGTAGCGCATTTTTTTGGGGAACCTCATAAAAAAGAAAGAAATGAAATACAAATGTTTATAGACGTAACATTTTGTTTTCTTGCATGGAAACTTTCATGGAAACTCGTAGTGGTCGAGTCGGTAAAGCTCATGGTTGCTAAACCGGAAAGTCTCGAAGCCTCGGGCAGAGGCTCGTTAGCTGAGGACAGCCACTCTTCTAGGAGAGACAACTCCAAAATCAAACCACTGCTGCCTTGTAGTTTGTTTTTGGTTGGACAAAGCTATGGAAGCAAATCCAAAAAGAAAAGCAGGCTGAAATCGGAGTCAATGACCTCAATGGCGCATAACCAGTTGACACGTATCCTTAATTGTGATGGAGGCGTGGTCGTGTCGTCAAAAGCTCATGGTTGATAAATTCGAAAAAGTCTCGAGTTTAAACCCTCTGGCAGATAAGGCTCGCTCCCTTCCGACACTTAAACAAGTAATTAAAAAAAGTCTAGTGACAACTTTAGCGCAATTTCCTTATGTTATCTAAAAATAGCTCTGTCGTAGCGTAAATCAAGAGCAGGGTTAGTAAAACCATTGGTTAGTTATTAAACCGTTTTTTATTAAAAAAATTTCAGTATTTTACATGTTTTATTTACAATAGAGTAACATGACTAAAAACCATTGCGCGCCTAGCTACCGAACGTGATGTCGCAGCCATTGAACGTGATGGCGCAGCTATTGAACGTGATGACGCGTGTGGTGTGGTTGGATAAAATGCCTACTAATTCGGTCAAAATTTTAATTAATTCAAAAAAAATTTTGTGACCGAACGAAAGGATTTTTTTGAAAACTTTCTTCGGCAATATTATTCTAAATTATGGCAGGAATCGATTGGTACATGTTTCAAGTCGCTAAGTGGTCTGGTTGCAGAGATATGGGCCAAAAACTGCATTTTTTCGAGGTTTTTTGGATTTTCCGGGAAATCCATGAAAGAAACCCGGAATTTTTTTAGCCTATGTCCATCCTGGTAACTTGCTTAACATATTTGCTTTGGAACTAGTCTTCGATATTGCTTCGTTGAGGAGGAGATACGACTCAAAGCTGCGGACACACATCCATCCATCCATCCATTCCCAGAAAAGACGAGTTATACGCAATTCTCCGGAATGGAAATTGCGCTAAAAATTAAGAACGAAGAAGAAGAAGAATTTACTTGTAATTGTATTTAAGTTGTGAGAATAATAACCCAACGTGTTAGTATTATTACTTTTTGCAGACAACCCACAGCAGTTACCATTTTCGTCTACTTCCTATACTGTTAACTCTACCTATTATTTTAATACTTTGCAAACACCTCACTGTTGATGCCAGTTTTATCTATTGCCTATACTGCCGTAACACCCACACGAAGTGTGTGTTTGCAATATTTGTGTTACTAGACTCTCCAGGCTCTCATAGCTGTCAATATAGCTTGCATTTAAAAAGCCATGCTATAGAGAGTTAGCACTTAACTAAAGCCATTAATTTACTAACTTGTTAACGTCCCACTAATTACACTAAAAAGGTTCGACTGAAATTCGTTAAAACATTGATCACGTGAGGTGCCACGAGACCAAACAACCGCCGCTGATTGGTTTAAAACATTTGTATTGACTTAACCAGGGCAACAGGCTATACGAGGGATGCAGTGATTTTATGTTTTAATGTTAGCTAAAGTTGATGTTTACTAAACTTGATGTTAGCTAAATCATGGCGTCTCACACATTTTTCACGGGTAAATGTTTTCCAAAACCGGTTTATTTGTCTGTGTTTTGAAAACACTTTCCGTGTATTTGCACATAGTTTGCGTGTCCCCTATTTTACTAATGCGACAACTAGCGAATCCACATGTGAATCCACAGGTGAAACCACTTTTCAATCCACATGTGAATCCACAGGTGAAACCACTTTTCAATCCACATGTGAATCCACAGGTGAAACCACTTTTCAATCCACATGTGAATCCACAGGTGAAACCACTTTTGAATCCACATTTGAATCCACGTATTTCACAAACCTAATAAATCCTATTACCTATTTTAGTTTGAATGTCAATTTACTTCGCACTTGGTGAAATGTCGCGAAATTTCTCTGTGATATTTCTATTATAGTTTTTATACCCTTCGGCTAAGCATTTAAAAGCATGCTTGATCGCTGCTTGATGATTTTTCTTTCTTTTTTTTTAATTTTTTTTTACAAATGGACGTTCATGGCATACACGTGAATGTAAATTTGCGTTTTATCTCGGTAATACGTAGTAAAAAGAAAATTGCAGACGATTCATGTGGGTCTGATAAAATAGGGTTTTTATTTGTAGGACTACGGTAAGTAAAACAGAGTGCAGGCGCGTCGAGCTGCTTGTACATTATCATCCTCATCGCTCATGTTTCAAGCGGAGTCTGGTTGATCCGCGGACTTCCAAGACACGGAAGGATTCGGTCATCAAATCTGTTATACTGGGGCTCATTTTCATTGTGAATTTAAAATCGTCATCGCAATAGAAAGAGAAAAGTAAAGATACCATTTCGGACATGACGTTCAACAGAGCAGGTGAAGTAGAGTTCACCTGCTTCCGTGAGCTCAATATATGAAAAGATTATATTAAATTTATATTCAAATCCTACTTTTTATCTATGTAGTACTAATAATTTTAAAATTCTTTGTAAAATAATAAAATAAACACTAAATCATTATATTGTAATAAATCTAGCTTCTACATGATAACAAAAATAAGGTTTGTCTTTCATATTAAGAGACTGAAAATGATACATCATTACTAACTTTCGAGACTGTATTTGTAATTTATGACCCGTGTTTTTGTCCACCTTACTGAATTATTTGTAAATTTCGTTTCACGTCGTTGATTACAATTACATGTAAGAATCGATGCTTAATTACGGCATTCTCGTGAGAACTAATTTGGTTATCTAAATAGCACAATACTTGCTTAAAAATACAGTGAAAATTAATTAAAGTTTTAAAAATTAATCCTTTTCTAAGATTGTTAGAATGTTGAAATATTTGTGCAGTTTGTTGTTGTTGTCGTAATGTGTAATTAAAATGATGCTTGAATGTGAGAAATAAAAAGGCAATGTTAATTAAAGGCTTGGAGCTATGATTAAACGGTTTGGTCTTTGACTTGGGTTGTTGAATAGAATGTTTAGGAAGGTGTCGCGGTGTATCCGAACTTCGAAAAGGAACAACAAATTTAGCGTGTCGCTAATACGGTGTCCAAATTAGGAAATCTAACACAAATTTAGCGTGTTGCTAATACCGTCAACTTAGACTGTGTAGTCGTATAGTAGAGCATACAACTGCTGACCCGAAAGACTCAAGTTCCAATCCTGGGTTCGTGTCCGAGAGCGTTATAGAGTCCACCCAACTCTGATTAGTACATGACTCACGTTAGGGAAAGGCTGGCTAAAGTGCTGACCACACTATCCCTTCATATGCCGAGGTCACTGAAACTAGGGAACTCTACTCAGACATGTAAAGATATTCCACTCATAGCTAGACAAACGTACAGACACTCCATACACTTTTAGGAAAATGAATTAAACAAACAACAATGAAGTATTATTTTCATGTTTAAATTCTAATTACTTCCAGCCTAGCTTAAACAATAATTATCACCAAATCGTCTGATGTTAATGAAGATTTATATTCACACAAAAGACTAGCCCGTTTTAAATACACAACAGAAAAACACGACGGCGCTATTTCACAATAGGGAATGACTGTACTTAATCACAGGGTTGGGGAATTCTCCGGTAATGATGGGACGCAACTCACCATTTCGGTCATTGGATGACCCGTACTTTGGGATTTCATTGCTTTGTTTGGGGAAAAACCACTTGCTCTACCTTTTTTAAAAATCTTGATTTTTTCTAGCTGTTTTTAAAGAGAAAACAACCAGCTATATTTCTTTTTAAACGTTTACTAAAGCAGAGTTATACAGTGTTTCTTCCAGACTTTTTTCTCCGGGGTTGCACTGTTAAAAGTATATATTTTCCATATACATTCCATTTCGTTCCGGGGGTGGGGAGGGTTGTGTGGCGGTAGACTTTCTACGGGTGGGGGGGGGGGGGGGGGCGGCGGACTTCATTCATATAATTCTTTCCATGTACTTCTTAGTCAGCTTTTATTCAAATTCTAATTTTCAAATTTATTTAGTATGTCGAATATATTATTGATATAATTTTAAGGTAATGTGTCTTCTATTTAGTGACAAAACTTCACTTTTAGCCTTGAGGTACAACGCCGAAAGTTATTTTACTTATTTGTGATTGCTTGTTAAAATTACGTGACGGACAGTTTCTTCCAGGCATCTCTTCGGGGGACAAAGCCGAAAAATTTCTACCCCCCCCCCCCCCCCCCCCCAACGAAATGAAATTTATATAATTTATATAGAAAATATATAGTTTTAACAGTGTCCGCCCCCCCCCATCCGGAGACAGTCTACCGCCTTCCCCCCCCCCCCCCCCGAAAATTTCAAGTGCCCCCCCCCCCCCCCCCCCGGAGAAAAAAGTCTGGAAGAAACACTGGTGACGGATATGGAGGTGAGGTATAGTGGGTCTATCGTGAACATTTCAGTAAGTCACAGCAAGTTTCCGGGATATCAACTGAAGTCTATTTTAAAAGAGTGTTTAACCGGTAAGATTGTCCTCCTTTACACTTAATCTCTGTTGAATTGTGTAATATTCGTCGGTGACTATACCCATACAAAAAGTTAAGTTATTTTTTGGATTTTTAGATGTTTCGATTATTAAAAGATTATTAACCTATGAAAGCATTTAATTAACTGAAAGAGCTGTCCAATGGGAATAATAATTTATTCCAACATGTTTTCGAGAAAGTTCTTCCATGCCATTAACTTATTCTAATAGTTCAAGAAGTTTTGACCAACACTTGTGAGTTGATAATTAACACGGACAAAGACTCTTGACATTCTCTTCACAAATGGGAAGATAATTCTCGCACATTTTTCACCCAAGGGCCGCAATCCACCAACTTCCTGCTCATACGTGTCATCATTCAAATATCAGTCCAGGTCTTCAACTAATCAGAAATATATTTGAATGTGCCACGTATGTATTACAAACAAACACCACATACGTAGTTGCTGTCTATCAGATTCGACACACATTTCAAGCTATACACTATAATTATAGTTTTGAACTATCTTTATACATTGTAATTAACGTATTTCAAGCAATCTTCTACCAGTGTTGCTAGTATTAGTCGACTGTTTACAATCTAAAACTAGAAACAATCTGCAAGTATTTTGGTTCGTAAAGGCATGCAATCATCTGAATTTTAAAAATAATTTTACGCATAACATTTATATCACATAAACCTTACATTTTAAAAAGAATTAAAAATAGTATTCACCTTTTTGCTCTAAAAAGGATTAGAAAGAAAAAAAAATTAAAGCATAAAATAGCTCAATGAATTTATTCTTTTATTTCTTCTTCATTTGACATTAACATAGACGAGTTAATTATATGTTTTCGCATGGAAGCTAAAAAAAAAGAAGAAAAAATGTCTCGAGTTCGGTCTGGATATGGAGAGGCTGCGGTTAAGTATCTGGAGGTAATGAGCAGGTCTAAACGACACCTACTATCTTTAGCACGTCCTAATCTGATGGGTTGCTGCGTCCCTGACGGTGTCACGGCAACCCCTCACCCCCGGGCTGGCCATATTTAATTGACGAGTCTTTACCCACGGGCTACCCGGCAATAGACGGATGAGTGTCAGCCCCGGCCCAGGGAGGGGCTTGGGAGGGGGGGGGGGAGATAACCTTGCAGGTTGTTGAGAATTCCTTCAGCCAGGGGGACGACTAGAGTGAGATCTGGGGCTATAGGGAAGGGCAGGTGCCGAAGTTTGGAGAAATTCGGGGTACTCTAGAAGAAGTAGAAGCTCTCGAGAAGTGATACCGAGCCTGGCGCCAGAGGGCGTGTTAATCGAGGCACTTATAACACAGCCACTTATAACACAGTCACGTTTATAGAAACACCAGTACAAGAGAGAGACAGTAGAGTGCAAATAACTAACAGGATATGACATGTGTTGTTTTACCTGATTGTTGTTCAAGACAGTGACAGTAGAGTACAAACAACTAACAGGATATGACATGCGTTGTCTTTTTTAATTACCAATTACCTGATTGTTGTTCAAGTCAGTGACAGTAGAGTACAAATAACTAACAGGATATGACATGGGTTGTTTTCTTTAGCTACAAATGACCTGATTGTACCCTGCTTAAGTCCAAATTAACGTAATGAGTATCATAATTGTTTTACTTATTAGCTTCTGCTTCTCAGTAAGTACAAACTTATCTTCGTAATGAGAGAATATAGAATACAAGGATAAATCTGCACGGACATTTAAAAAGTGGGTTTGTCCCTATGTGATTTTTACATGTGTATAGTACTTAGTTCCAATTAAACATATATTCCACTTAGTACACTTATTTATAACATAACAGACTGATGCTTCCTTGGAGGGATGGTAGCAGTTTTTATAATTTTATGATTATTCTTCTAGAGAGGCGGAAAAAATGATAAACTTTGATTCATGAGGAGCAAGAATGATAATGCGTGTCACTTTTACATGCATCAGTGCGTCCCCGTATCGTGATGAGGTGTCTGCCATTCAAACACGAACTGTAATAGTTAAAATAATCTAATTACCAGTCTTTTTTATTAACTCGAGACTTTCGTGTTAGCAGTCGTACGCCCTATAAACCAACCACTTTGTCCCTTTTATTAAACGATCCTCCATTAAAAGTAATTATTTTATCTGTTAAATCTCGTATAAATTAAATAAATGTGAGAAGGAAAAAAGTAAGTGTTTCTTTCAGGCATCTCTTCAGGGGGAGAAAAAAGCTTGAAAGAAACATTGAGCAGGTCGGAAGTAAACACTTCAATCACTCTAAGACGCAAAAACACGGGGGTGAATAATTAAACGGCTATTGACCTGAATAAAATGGTGTACCACGGGAGACAATTACAATCAGAGATGGTAGGTAACAACAACGCCTCTGGGTGAGATAGGACGAACTCATCCTGATATCACCGCACCACATCACAGACCGTTGACCTAAATTCCAGCTCCAACATCCGGACTACAGGTAACGGCGTAAATGAAGCCAGGGGGGATGAAAGGATGTTTTGATGGTGCGGTCTTTTGTCCCGTGTCTTTTAGTGTTGGACTGGTTTAGTGTCGTCGTCCCCCCCCTCCCCCTCCATTGTGTCTAGCTGCCAAGAGAGGTCCCTAGAGGGCTACTATACAGGGCGCCGGTCCAGGCTGATTAAAGGATTCTATTAAGTACGTGAAATAACAATGAGAGCACCAGTGGTCTTCACGACACGACTTAGCGTTGATCACATTCGGGGCGTTATCAGGGAGCACAATCCAAACGATTTTCTTCTTCTTCTTCGTTCTTAATTATTAGTGTTGAAGGGGATCGAGATTTATCTGCCAGAGTGTTTGAACTTCAACACAATTAAGCGTTACGTGTCAACTGGTTATGCGCCATTGAGGCCATTGACTCCGATTTCAGCCTGCTTTTCTTTTTGGATTTGCTTCCATAGCCTTTGTCCAACCAAGAACAAACTACAAGGCAGCAGTTGTTTAATTTTGGAGTTGTCTCTCCTAGAAGAGTGGCTGTACCCAGCTAACGAGCCTCATCTGCCCGAGGGTTCGAACTCGAGACTTTTCGGTTTAGCAACCATGAGCTTTACCGACTCGACCACGCCGTCCCCTTCCAAACGATTGATTCCTGACATTATCAGCTAGTGTGGGTGTATAAATAATAAATTATGCTTATAATTTAATTGGGTTAATCGATATGATATATACTTTTTAACGACAAAAAGATAAAATTGAAGTAACATACCTCAATAATAAAATGTGCCTATTAGGTGAATTGACAGTAACTATAGTGTCTACATTTTAGCTAGAAAAAAAAAAGATAAAATTAAATATATATGATTATATGGGCCTACATTTTAGCGACGAAACTTTACTAATGAAGTACCATACCTCAATAGTAAAATGTGCTTAAAGGTTTAAGCGACAGTAACTACACATTTTAGCGACAAAGCTATAACATTGAAGTACCATGACTCAATAATAAATTGTGTAATTTTGTTAAGCGATAGTAGCGGCAATAATCAAACATTAATCTAAAAAGTGAACTGCTATACCTATATAATAAATGTATTTAAAAAATCTACGTCTGCGGGTTATTTTAAAACTTGTACTAATGTCACCGATAGATGGGCTTCAACCATAATCAAGTATCTATATAAAGCCTATATTAAAATTATCACTCCCGCTTGACTGAAGGTCAGACTTCTGACCTTCACATTGTAGTTGACGAGCACAAGCTGATCATCTCCTGATGTGGGTGATTCAGTCGACACATCACTGGGCACAACACGACTTTGATCTACGGAGTGGACGCTGAGCTTTGAACTTTTACATATAAGCTAGCCACTTTTTAAAAAATAAACTTACATTTTCTTCAAATATAGAAAGCTAATTTATATATGATCAGTGAGAGAGGGCGATATTTATAAATTCTTATACTTATACGTTAATATTTTTAAAAATATCAAAAAGTTCAGCGTAAATCTCATTTTCAGTCATTTTTTTATCATTACAAAACCTTCATCTTTACATGATTTTAGCAAGAAATATAAAATCAGAGTTAATTTGCGTTAATTTCTTTCTTTTTGTCTTTACAAATCTGCATACTTAGATTTGTTTGTTTTTCCCTTTGATTTTTCTTTACTTTTGTTACTATAATATATATACATTTTATATAATAATCATTATATTGCGTTTTATTTTTATAGTTAAACCTTTAAAAATCCCATATTTTCTTTACCGAACCTTGAATTACCAAAAAATATGTTGCTTTCTTTAAAAAAAAAAAAGAAAGAAATTTGTCTCATTAAACAAATGAAAGATAATTATTCTAAACTAGAAATTAAACCATGTTTAGCTGTAATTTGGCCATGACGAGCGCTATTAGGTTTTATTAAGCTGTCACAGAACTGCGGGGGGTCGTCCGTCTTGGCCACTGTTACAAGCATCTTCACCGCGGGTCCTTTCAGCCTGCTAACGTTAATCTCGCTGATCCCGGCATACTAAGTGGTCTCAAGATATATTTGGATGTAAGAGGGGATGCTACGGAAACTCTAGTTGACAGCCAGAGTTTGTCTTAAAAAAAAATCCAGATCATATACGTATATATATATAATATGTATTTTAGCGTTTAAAATAAAATTATTTGCAGCACTTTTCTTTCAAGTACATATACTTTAAACAAGCCTTGCGTTACTTGTGAACCTGTCTAACATAGAAGTTCAACAAGAAGATTGCATGAACTAACTGTCCAGGAATTTATTTATTTGGAAACGTTATAATTTTTTATTTTATTTTTAGAGTGAAGTATTCTCCAATGGTTATCAAATGTATAATTTCACCGATTTAAATTTCTAGGCGCTAGTATCGAAATAATAGGATAAAAGAACCTTGTTTTGTTTAGTGCTTGCCAAACCTTGGATTTTTCAAATTTCGAGATTCGAAGCTTGATGAATTATTTCGAGAAAGCGACTCAGTGGCGCAGCAAATGGGTGTGTTAGTGGGGTTAGAACCCCCCTCAATGAAAAAAATCCAGCATACTCCACAGGGTAGAATTATTTTACTCTACAAATTAATTTCTAAGTAGGGGTGTAGGGATGGTGTATACATGAATTCACGTTTTTTAATGAGTTTTACCTTCCACCTCAGTAACGTCATGTATCGTCACTTAAGTCTGACCTACCATACCCTTAAAAAAATCTCACCAGTCTAATACCTCTTTCTATTAGCTGCCTTTATTTGTCTTTGTAAAAAGCTATTTCTGTTCAAACATATTAACAGAGCTGGATCAACATTAGGTGCTCACATTTTATTACAATTTTAAAAACTGAACTCAAAATTTAATATAAAAAGACTATAAAATTCAGTTTCAAATCTTTTTTACATTGAAAAGAGTGACGCCCCTCCCCACATCTACCATTGTCACACATCAGAAAAGTCCAAACTGTATGTAATTTATGGAAAAACCCGAAGCTGTTCAGGTACTCCCCTGGCCCAGCTCCCACCCCCATTACAAAGCTGTTCATCGCTTTGTTTAACACATCAAAGCATGCAGTCACCGATGAAGGCAAACACGTGACTGTTTGTCCACTGAAGGCATCTAACTAGTTCAAACACATCCCAAACATTACGGCGCATTAGAACATTTGTAACATCCCCTTCTAAAACATATACAGCCTATATTATACAGAGTGGTTGGATAACGGTCCAACGCATGCGCAAACAAATCTTTTTTTTTAACTTACAATTTTACGAGATTACAACACGGACGCTAGCGTTTGCTGGTAAGAGTTCATGCCGTTTGTTGTCGTAAAATCGTGAATTTTTCAACAGTTACGGCCCCTGGTTATAACGTCCGGTACAGAGCTGATAAAAAATTAGTTTTACTTGTTCGATTTACGGGTTTGTTGACCCTGCTAAAGTGCGTTGAATCTTTGTTTTTATAATACCACTCACTGGAATAGTTGCATCAATACTCTCTAATGCTGTTCAATACGTTAGATAGATAGGACATCACACGCGGACGTGTAGTATTTTAAATAAATGATAAAACTACACGTACACAACTCGATTGATAAATAATTCAACATTTTTCATGTATATTTCAATCATATTCGATCGAATTAACGTAGTTTTTTTTTTACATTTAATTAACGATAGCTTTATTTTTTTCTAATCTATTCTCGTCAAATTAATTAAATGGCCAACATAACTATCTAAATTAGTCTCCTCTAATGACGAAAGCACCGAGTAATAGATTCCAGGATATAATTGCCAACACATAAATCTAAGTTCAATTTTCTAATTACACGAGGAAATATTCGACCTGTGATAAATTGATAGTTGGATGAAAATATTTTGCCCGTCATCGTCGTCTGTGATTTATTTTATCAATTATACAGCTTTGTATTGGCGTTTTAATGGGTTATCCTGATTTATTGCTTAATTAACACGTATATTAATTTTCTTCTAAATCATATATTTAAAGTTAATTGATTTTTATTTTTTTTAAAGAAAAAATACAATCGAGTTTTTAAGCTTGTAGAATATATTATATTATAGAGATAACCTTATCAGTAATTTTTTAAGTGTTGATTATTTTTTTTTTTTATTCAAATCAAGAAGGACACGATGCTTCATTACACATAAGACTTTATATAATGTAATAGAAAAATAATCACAAACCACATCGCTAGCTGTCCCATCTAAACCGTTGCTTTATTTATTTTGTCAACATTACAGTTAAGGGGATCACATAAAATCAAATTAGCAAGTCATTAAAACAAGCTTATGGCTTATGGCGACATTAATTTTTTTTTCAAAAAACTTCAACTTGGTAAATTTTATATCCATGAAGTAGGGCCCTATCTATCTGATTGCATTAAATGAAGAAAATATTACCCATGGTTCAACGCCCCCCAATATTATTAAAGCGAGGTTTAACCCTATAATACTTTCAAGCTTTTTTCGATCGCGTCACTTTCGAACGACACCCACAATATAAGGTTTAAAAATGTTTAGAGTTATCTTCCCTTCCAAGCCGCAAGCAGATCTCGTTTATTCTCGCCTGTTCACGCTTAACTTATTCTCTACGGCATCCGTGCTGATAGCATGGTCTTAATTTATCTGCTAAATGTCCCCCATTTTTTTTTAAAGACCCGAGCCTAAGATCCACGTCAAAAAATAAATAAACAATAAAATTAATGACCCATAAGGCTGATACAAACAGGATTGTTCTGTTATAAAAAAACTGAAACATTTTTATATCCGTTAGAAGCTTCAAACAAGGTGTAACAATATTTTTTTTTCAACTTTGAAATGAACATTAAGTGTGTTGATTAACATGGAATGGCGATTGTAAGGTTTCAATGAATGTAATTTATATGCTAAACGAAAGGGGGTGTGTGTGCAAGTGGAGGCAATCAACGTGAAAGTTCATTTCTAGACGTTGGATACACATAATAGCCGGTGTTTAATGGTGCTTTTTTTAAAAACATTCTTGCTATGTAACAAGTGGCGTCACTTTATCATGTGTCAGCCAATGCGGTAACTGAGGGTGTCACCCCACCCCACCCCCCTCCATAATTTAGCATTTTATGTTCGGTGTCACCCTCCTCCGCTACAATTTTATTTTTGAGTTCGACAAAATATTTGCACCCCTAATGGTGTCACCCATCTCCCCTACAATTTTTTTTTAATTAGACAAAATAGTGTTCCCCCTCCCCAATAGTGACACTCGATGCGGACAACAGTCATACCTCGCCGTGTGAAGTTACTGAATGTAACAGCCCCATACAGTTAAAAATGTATACAGGTCCTTTGTTCAATCGCAAGCCGTGTTTTTTTTTATACAGCAGTAATGGTTTTGGTTAGATGAAACATCAAAGTTACTCTGGGCAATTAAACATCTATGCTACTCTGTTAAATAAAACATCAATGCTATTTCTTGATACGAAATACAGATGGTACTTTGTATCAAAATCAATGTTGCGTTATGTTTAATGAAACATCCATCGATGTTGCTAAATTACACGAGACCACACTTACATCTGAAGAAGTGTATAACAAGAATTCTCAATTTGAAAAAAAAAACACCCATCAACAGTGCCAGTGTAGAATTATAAACTACACAGTCTCTTTACAAAAGTAATAGAAAAAAAAATCAAGTAAAGCTTTGATAAATAGACAAGCAAAAACACAAGTCTCACCAGACAACCCTTGATAGTCTACAATATACAACGCAGGGTTAAACGCTGGACATTCTATGTTAAGCACAGCTTTAAGCCCAGTGTTTCTTTCAGACATTTTTTCTCTCCAGGGGGCACTTGAAACTTCCGGGGGAGGGGGTGGACGCACTTAAATTTCTGGAAAGAGGGAGGTTAAAGTACTTAAATATTTTTCTATATAATTATTTTTTAAATTTCGCCCGGGGGTGTACGTGCTAATGGGAGGGTGGGGGGGGGGGGGGGGGAGCCTGGAAGAAACACTGTTTAAGCCCTGTGTCTACTTTGGAAAAAAAAAGATTACAACTATGTGAAACAGCGGCAAAAGTTAATCCAATTAATCTACAAAATTAAACAACACAACACTAGGTAAAGGCTGGGGTCGATCGTAGTAGTGGGTAGGAAGTGAGCTTTATTGTCCTGATCATAATGCATGAAACGCTAGGGAGCCGTTCAAACAGATCGTTGACTCCAGCTATGTTCTATAATGCATGAGATTTTTTAAAACACCCAGCCGGGTCTACCCGGACTTTTGGATTAATTTTTCACATGTGTTAATTAACACGGTTTAGCTTCTTTCAGCTTATATTGGCTAAGTTCGACAAACTTAAAAAGAGAATGTAATAATAGACCGGAAAAATCCATTGACGGATCTCGATAGCTTTGTGGTTGAATTCTATACCCTCATACTTGGAGAGTCTTGTTGAAAGATTTTTTTTTTATTCTGGTCCTCGGTTTGATCTTTGAGTGAATGAAATAGCTAAAGCAAAAAACCAACACAAAACATATAACGTGGTGTAACGGGTGCGTAGTTTCAACGTAGACCATTTACTCCCACACTGCATTACAATGTGATATTGAGTGGGGCAATATATCTGCATACATTTTTAAGCAGATCAGAAAATAGATCTGGGATATAAGAAAAAATTGAGTAAAGAAAAACGTTTAAAAAAAAAATACACTTTAGAAGCCACGTATTTAAAAAGTTCAACGGTGTGAATGTGAGGGCGTTGCTCCTGAAAGTTCATCAAACTTAATAACGTGCGGAGTAGAGGTAGAACGCGCGCTTGCAAACCGAATTCTACGTGATCGGATTCCAAGAACGCAGGTCGTCCCTCTAATCCAGGGGTCTCCAAACTTTTCAGCCCGACGACCGCATATAAAATAACTATAAAATATCAGTTTGGGGGCCAGAGTTTCTTCTAGGAATTTCCTCAAGTTGGCTACATTTTCAAATTGTTTTAAATTTTCTTGGCAAAGTTCCTTAGCCACCTCCAACAAAAATCTTTTCCGTGGACAAAAAGATTTCCGCAGGCCGGATGAGAGGACCTCGCGGGCCGCATCCGGCCCGCGGGCCGTAGTTTGGAGACCCCTGCTCTAATCAAACTAATGCCCATCCCAGTTGGTGCACTGGTGGAGGAAGCAAAAGCCTGGTCTAACGGCCTGAACTTGAATGAGGGAAATGTTCGATTCTTAACTGTGTGTCCGTCTGCCTAGCAAGAGCATATGGTTAGCCAGTAATAAGAGTGATATAGATAAATAGAGTGAGTTAGATATATAGATAGAATATGAAGAGAGAGAGAGAGAGAGAGAGAGAGAGATTAATTTTAACAGTATTGGTAATAAGCTCCGCAGCTCAATCTGCCTCTACAATTGTGACATTGTGACAAATATATTAGACGACGGTAAGATGTCAGCCACTCATGTGAGGGAAATAACTCTGAGTTTTTTGTTTTTTAAAAAACACCTTGCATGACCTAGTGTACCAGATCTTATCGGAGTAACCCCATTACTTTGAACTCTCCTTTACAAGACCTAGTATACATTAGATTACCTGAGTAATCGTGTTACTTTGAATACACCTTAAAACACCAAGTATACATGAGAAAACCGTAGTAACAGCGTTACTTTGAATAAACCTTACGCAAAGACCAAAGATACACGAACACCGGGATAACTGCGTTAATTTGAGTACACTTTACTAGACCCAGTAAATATAAACATACAGTTAAGTTACAAGGTTACCATTACTTCGATTACTCTACATTCTAACCAAAAAACATTGTTTTTAATGTAAGTTTCCTTTCCGTAACATACAGCGGTTAAAAAAATGCTCATGAATAGTATATACATTCTGATGTTGTTTTTCTACCAACGTTAACAAGTTTAATTAATATTTTAAGTTATTTTTTTTAACCTTAGCCCCCCTGACACCGTTTTGTTTAAAAAATGTAAACAGACTTTGTTTTAAACGCTGACATCAATTGGAGGAAAACGGTTAATTTTTTTAAACCGTTGACACCGTTTTCACCCGTTTATGTTGTAAAGCATTGATCGTTCGTGCAGTTAATGAACGTAATTTTCGCCCTCGCGAAAACACTGTTAATTGTGTTTGTTTTTTTCTAAACGTCAGACAACAATTCCAAGACCAGACGATGTCCTAAATATCTCCCCTCCCCCACACTTCATCCTAAAGTAGAACTAACGTCATGACGTCTGTGTATTCATATAGAACTAACGTCATGACGTCTCGTTCTCCAAATAGAAATGACAACAGGGTGCCTCCATTTTTAAAGCAATATGCCATGCTTTGAAGACAATAAAACGTCCTCAAATACCCCCCCCCCCTCTCTATCCTAAAGTAGAATTAACGTCATGACGTATCTGTCTTCAATTAGAACTGACGTCATGACGTCTCCATCTTAAAGTAGTACGCCATGCCATTGAAATGTCCTCAAATACCTCACCCCACACTCTCCATAGTATAAACTAAACCCGACGCTGTGACGTTAATGACGTCCTAAAATACTTCACACCCACACATTCCCCACAATAAAACTAAAACTGACGCTGTGACGTTAAGACGTCCTAAAATACTTCACCCCCACACTCCCCACACTTCCCACAATAAAACTAATTCACTCCCACACTTCCCACAATAAAACTAATTCACCCCCACACTCCCCACAAATAAAACAGGAACTGTCGCCATGACGGTGGTGCATCGTGTGACCTACATCATACATGCTGAGTCCAACGCGAATAGAAAACATAATGTCCCCATATTTCAAACGCTTACCGCGCTAAACGAATATCGTGTCGCGTTATTTCCATTTTGATTCACTTACCGCCTCTATCGCAGCAAATAATTCCATGCGAGAATCGGCAAGGCGCGCCTACGTGTCTGATGTTCGTATCATTGTCTTCGTAAGGCTAGAAACAATTAACTCTCCACGATTTTTAAAAAGGTTACAAAGTTACGCAGGATTCGTATAAGTTACAAGAAGATGGGTTATGTGGGCTGCTTAAAAAAAGGCCAGGGGTGGGTAAGTACAAATCTATAATCAGTCAGAGAACGATGCGTTAATTAACAACGTGTTTGCACGTGCCTCTGTAATACACAGGCAGTTTTCTATAATTAATTGAAATACAGCCTGCATGTTGCTTAGTTATGACCCTTCGTGATGTGGTAACTTAAGGCTTATTAGAATTTTTTACAGCTAGTCTTTAAGCAGCTGAATCGCTGATTGCAATGGTGCAAGCTGTTTAGAAATAGGATCAATATACCATGACTAATTGACAGTTTTGGTGTAGGTAGGGTCGATTCTAACTCTGATTCTAAGAAATGTAGGAGTTTCAATCATCCTGATACAAAAATCAGTTTAATTAAAAAGCCTTTATAAAAACCTAAACCAAAGGATTTTGAACACACAAATACGTGATCAGATATGACTAAAATCCCAGGATATCCTTGACACCCCCCCCCCCACACCCCATTCTAGCCCCCTCATACACGCTGGCTCCAAACAACTAGAGAGGTGAAGTGACTCATTAGTCTTTGAGCGCCACAATACCATTATTGGTGTCTGTGTGTTCTGTTATATTCTTTTGATTATTTATATACCGTACCATGAGATCTCAACTACCTCTAGAAAATTGTCCTGGCTATCGTAAAAATTAAAAATTTATACTTCTGAAATGTGAAAAGCTTTTCAAGAAAAAATGATAAATGACATTCGTAATTTCTTTTTTTATAAACCCTCCAACATAGCTAGCTTAACGAACCGCCAGGATTAAGATGCAAATATCTTTAATCTTTCCCTTCCTACACAGTATTGAAAAGTTATTTCCCTTATTTCCGAGGAATGAGATCCGGAAACGAACGAGTTTTCTAATTGCCGAAAGAGTGAGGGAATAGCACGAGTTCTCGTCGTGTACCTGATGCAGCTGAACTTGAGATATTGGCTGAAGTGTTAAGAGCTGACCAGGTAACTGATCATGGGATAAGTTTACGTGTAACGAGAAATAAACTTATTCTCGTTTGGTATCAAAATGTAGTTTATGTACCTGAAGTGTATAGGTTGATTTTAACTTTAAATACATCAAAATATTAAGCAGCAACTTTGGAATGTTTTTTTTATGTAGTTTATTATTAATACACTTTATCTAAAATGGAGTATAAGGTAGAAGAATTACAGTTTATCTGTTTCTTTGATCTTGATATATAAGAAGATAGTGTGTCGGTACTATGTAGTGATTTTGGTCGTCTGAGTCGACTCAGCTCTAAATTGTACTTTGCCCAAATTGGGGAAAATAAAGGGAGACTTTTCAATGCGTTTTTATATTATATTTTAGCTAGTACACCAATAAAGATGGTTAAGCTGTATACAAGAGACAAACCAATATTTTTTTTTTAAATGTGTTTGGTGTATCTTTCAGTTTGAAACGAGTTAGTAAATAATTGTAATATTATGTGAATTTTTTTGGAATCTTTGAGTAATGTTTGTTGTGAAAGATCTATTGAAAGCTTTTTCATACATTCCCCGGTTTAATAAACGTAAATATTGATTTAAAAAAAAATATTACACCACCTATTACCCCATCAGCTAAGTTTGTTAGGGTTATTAAATTACTTGCTCATTTTGTGAAGCACTTTGAAATGTTTGTGAATTTCCGCAGTCGTGTCAGTCAGTGATTTCCGCTAGAGTAAGGAATGTGGAAAACTTTTAAAAGAGTTATCTCTCTTTATATCAAACTCGTACTCAATACACCCGGTTGATGACAGACATATCTACGATTTGTTAAATTCCTTTGAAAGGCCAATCAGAAAAGTCCACTTGCTAAAAAAAAAGTTTTACCAACTTAATAGAACGTATATTAAAATACATTTGATTCAGAAACAGCATGCTTTTCAAGACGTTCTATTCCAATGAAGTGACTGATTTTACAAATTGTAATCGCATGAACTAAATTAAAAAAAAATAGACATTACAATTTAAACAGATTGTGTTATGTTTCATCCAACTGCACAACATATTCTTCGAATACAAATTTTAATTTAAAAAAAAAATACCATATAACTGTGTAACTGTAAAAAAAAAGGGAAATTTTCCAAATGTTCAAATAAACTTTTTCGCAAGTGCAATTATGATTCGCCGTAATGCATTTTCAAACATAAAAGATTCCTGCTATAATATATGGCAGGGGAAAAATTCATTAACATATTAAAAATTAAGTACAGTGAAGTAAAAAGAAAATAATACCTTTTAAAAGCAGTAGTTTTTTTTTTCGTTTTTTTGTTTTGTTTTGAAAATAAAGATCTGTTTTTACGTAGACACGTAGACAGAAAAATTAAACTCAGGTTTAGAATTACAAAGTTCCATTTAAGTCGTCCTTTAGAATCGCTTCATCTGTTGGAGATTTATGACATTTTAAAGTAGATTGAGTTTCACTTTGTAAAAACCCGACCTTTCTCGCAGAAAGTTAAGTGGAGAGACACGATATTAGCGGTCAATAATCTCTTGGAAATCTTGCAGACGTGTACATTAAGGAGTTGTCTTCGCCTCAATCATCAGTACATTATTCAAAGCGTTTGTAATATTAGGTTATCTATTGTTCTGGAGGGGGGGGGGGGGGGGAGTCGTTCAGTTTAATGATACTCCACTTCGGGGGTAGTTTCGCAACAGTGGTTAAGATTTTTAGCATGGCCTGTCCGAACGGAAAAAAGGACACGAAGCAATAATTAAGGTGGAAAAGGGGACTCTAATACAACAACACCCCCCTAAATAGTATGGTGGTGGGGAGGGGGATTTACAAATCGGGGATATGTTTTGGGGCATTTTTCCAGTGTGGGGGTATATATGTTGGGGGGGGGGGGGTGTATTGTGTGTGTGTGTCTGTGTGTACGTTTAAGTATATAAGCGTGTGCGTGTTTGTACATGCGTGTGTGTTCATGCATATGTGTGAGTATATGCGCGCGTGTGTGTTTGTGTGTGTGTGTGTTCGTGTATATGTGTGTGTGTATGCGCGTGTATGTGTGATTGTGTGTTTAGTCTCGGCTATATGCTTCCTATCGAACCAACACAACAATGATGATGGCTATCGCTACTAGTTCTTCTCATCCGCCTACAGTTTTGTTTTCTCATTTAATGTAAGTAGGTTACTCAGAACATTATAAAAAAAAAAAAGAAATATTTAAAATGCTGAGTCTTCAAAAACAAATTGTATTAAAAAATAACAAAATTTTTAAAAAATATAGACATGACAGAATTGTTTCAAATTTCTGTCTGAAACAGAAGAAAGTAACTGTAGATTTTAAAATTTGTTTCGTTTCTTATTGTGCCGGTGTTGAATTTTATACTCAGGAACGGTAAGGCGCGTTAAATAAATTGTATAAGAAATTGTGTTCTTGTGTTCTCCCAGAGTTTTAGATGTATAGTCATACGGAAGTAATAAAAAAAACGCGTTATGTTTAACTAGATGTGTTATATATAGGCCTATATATACATATATATATATATATATATATATATATATATATATATATATATATATATATATATATATATATATATATATATATATATACGTATACGTATATGTATATTCTTCTCCCTCTTTTTTTTCTTTGTCCTTTTTTTCACATTTTCGCTACCTCTATAACTTTTTCGCTGTCTCTTCGTTTCTTACTCTTCTTCATTTCAGTCTCTATCTCCATCTCGTTTTTTTTCTTACTTTCTCTCTCTCTCCCTCCCCCTTTTTTTCACTTACTCTCGCTGTTTCATACTCTTTCTTCCGCCTACTCTTTTTCCCTCCTGTCTCTCAATGGCTCTGATTATCCCTCATACTTGCTCCTCTTTCCCAAATTCACACTTTCTCTAACTTTCTCACCCCCCCCCCTCTTCTATATAACCAAAACTTATGTCTACAGTCTACCTACACCCATGAAATTCATACCACCATCAGTATCACCATTATGTGTGCATCACTACGACCCCCCCCCCCCACCACCACCACCACCCCGTCCTTTCATCAGCTGCCATTGATCTTGATTAAAGCCCGACCGGTGATGGCATGCAGTGAGAGTGGGTGATTCACCCAGCTCTAATGGCAGTTGGTATCAACCAATTTAGTCGCATCTAATTCACCGGCACGACTTTGTCGGGCTGGCCAGGGATCAGTGGCGTCACAAGGCGGAGGGGGGGGGGGTGAGCTAGTGTGGGGGGGGGGGGCGGTCCACACCGGGTGACACTAATTAAGATAGGTTAAAATTCACTATCAATAGCATGATTTATGGTAGAGGGGTGACACAAGATCGAAAATGTATTTTTTTAGAGAGATACAGATGAGGGGGGGGGGGGTGTTACACCATCAATTACCGCACCGAGTGACACTCGACCTTGTAATGCCACTGCCAAGGATTCTCAAATATTCCAACCTGCGACCTACGTTAAACACAGGGCCAATGTATTTAAGCGCTAAAGGGTAAAAAGGAACATCATTAGCACGATTACTGTATTTAGAAAGTTTAAAAAAAAAAATACAAAACCACACGTATAAATTACGAGTGGTTCGCGGAGTGTTTTCAGGCATCTCTTCGGGGAAGGGGGCAATGCCCCCCCCCCCTCTAAATACGTCCACCGCCTGCCCCCAGACATAGAGCGAAATAGAATTTACATAGAAAATATATAATCTTACCCTTGTCCCCATTCCCCCCCCCCCCCCCCCGGGTAAATTTTGTCTACCACCCCCACACCACTCCGTAAGTTTCAAGTGCCCCCACCCCGCTCCGGAAAAAAAGTCTGAAAGAAACACTGGTGGTCCGAGTGTGGTTAAATGAGAATCACTGGGCTAGTTACATTACCACATCATATGTGGTAATTAATTTATCTGATCATTTTTCCACCCTCTGTTCATCTAGATCTCCATTTATTAAAAATTCAATCTTCTTCTTCTTCTTCGTTCTTAATTATTAGTGTTGAAGGGGATCGAGATTTATCTGCCAGTGGGCTTGAACTCGAGACTTTGTTCGAATGTATCAACCATGAGCTTTTTGCCGACACGACCACGCCTCCAACACAACTAAGCGTTACGTGTCAACTGGTTATGCGCCATTGAGGCCATTGACTCCGATTTCAGCCTGCTTTTCTTTTTGGATTTGCTTCCATAGCCTTTGTCCAACCAAGAACAAACTACAAGGCAGCAGTTGTTTAATTTTGGAGTTGTCTCTCCTAGAAGAGTGGCTGTCCCCAGCTACGAGCCTCATCTGCCCGAGGGTTCGAACTCGAGACTTTTCGGTTTAGCAACCATGAGCTTTACCGACTCGACCACGCCGACCCAAAAATTCAATAACTAATGCTTTTAATTAACGCCAAAAATAACAGTTATTAATGAGTTCCTAAAATCACGTGACTCCCGTACGCCGAGGGGGCTCCTGGTAAACCTGACACCGCTTGTATCAATGAACTAAAAGCCATTTAACGATTTCTCTAGCTTGTCTCATTGTGATTGTGAGTAGACTACAGAACTTCGTCAATAGTAGGCCTACAGCATTGAACAGAACGATAGTTCATCACATTCTTTTAACCTGCGTGATTAAGCTATTGTTAAACCGAGATAGCATAACACAATAGTTTAACCTGCCCAATCTAGCTATTGTTAAACCAAGGCGGCTCAGCAAAACATTTTAATCTGCCTGATTAAGATATCGTTAAAACCAAGACCAACGAATTCTCATACCATGCCTGATTCAGCTTAACCAAAATAGTTCAACACAATATTTAACCTGTCTGATGTAGCTTTTGTTACACCAAAATAGCTCAACACAATTTTTGATAACTTGTCCGGTTAAAGTTATTTTAATTGCAGTAAAAGTATGACCAGAATTATAATTTTAATAAAAACCAGTTTGAATAGATTCATTTTTTTAAAAGGTGATCGCAATCAATGTTGACAGGTTAATTTTTAAAAAAAAAACCAAGCATGTATTAACTAATCAGGTCAAAACGAAGATCTCGGAAAAAAAATCTATTTTTAGCATGATATGGTGCTTCTGCAGTTTATTAACGCAAGAAAAACGACAATATTTGTCCCTGTCATGTCCTCTACTATAGTTGACATGTCCTTTACAATATTTCAGATGTCCTCTACAATACTAACTATGTCCTCTACACTACTTGACACGTGCCTACAATATTTGAATTGTCCTCCACAGTATTTGACATGTCCTATACACTATTTGACATGTCCTCTACACTATTTGACATGTCCTATGCACTATTTGCCATGTCCTCTACACTATTTCAGATGTCCTCGACTTTATTTGTCATGTCCTCTACACTATTTGTCATGTCCTCTACGCTATTTGACATATCCTCTATACTATTTGACATGTCCTATACACTATTTGACATGTCCTAACACTATTTGACATGTCCTATGCACTATTTGCCATGTCCTATACACTATTTCAGATGTCCTCGACATTATTTGTCATGTCCTCTACACTATTTGTCATGTCCTCTACACCATTTGACATGTCCTCTATACTATTTGACATGTCCTCTACACTATTAGCTCCTGTCATACCGCCTACACTGACGTTAACTAACCAAACACACGACTAAAATAATCACTGCGGACAAGAATAACAGCGCGACCATACACTGGTCAAGGTTCTGGTATGGGAGTTGGTGTCAATGACGGAAACAAACCAACCCAATCAATGCCTGGATTGTCCTTGTGGTTTCGGTAATCTGTGACTTAATGGTGAAACCGTGCTTCTGACGTCAGTCGTGTTTGATTCGCATCACTGGTTTTCATTCAGGTTGGAGTTTGTTCTGATATGATTGGTTGAGTTTGTTCTTTGATAGCCCGCGCGTTAATCTATTAAAGTACTTTATATTTAATCGGCTTTTCGGATTACTGGCCACAGAAACAGCTCTGCTCTAGTTCACCTGTACTATCTGGCGTTTGCTTTGACATTGTACTTTATGATTGTTATTGTTTTTACTAAGATGACAAATGCATGATAATTAATTTTCCTATTTTCCCGATGCGTCAAATCGTTACTAAGACTCACTCTAACTACAATACACACAGCCACCCAGTCGTCATCTATGCTTTCTTTAAAGAAGCATACACTTAGTAGTTTGAAGACAATGGCGTAGCTAGGGGTGGGCGGGTGGGGACGGTTGAATTATAAACTGTCAAAGTATGGCACCAAAGAAAAACAACAAGTAATAACTGGTAAGAAGCGACACCAACCTTTTCAACTGGAAGGGGGGGGGGGGAATTGGCTTTTTCACTAACGAAAAAAAAAAATAAATGGCAGGGGACACAAATTTATAATTCGCCCCGGGCGCCGGGATGGGTCTGTTTGTAGAGTCTAGCGCATTCTGCCCTTCGTTTGTAAGGTAGGGTTTTTGGCGTATACCCCGTTGTTAAGAAGTTACTAGGGCATTCTGACCCTAGTACCCACCTCGTATGGGAGTGTTACTCCGCCAGTGAAAAAATAAATTACATGGTAATATACCTTAAATAAAGATTGAGCACATTTTTGTAACAAAGAAATAAGACAATTTTCCCCACTACCCCACCCCATATAATGTTATTTATACATACCATACACATAAACATCCGCTATATTGCATAATATGTTCAGAACACACCCCACCCTCTCAAAAACAGTGAAATAGAACTAAAAAGAAATGTTTTAAGAAAATTTCAAAAGATTAAATAAAATTCACTAGTATCACTGCAGGAGAAATATGTTTTTTTTATTTTAAATATTTTTTTTAGTTCAACGTGTTATTTAATACGGCTCTTGTCCACCAATCCACTTTACCCCCATACAATAAAACAATTAAACATCACGTCATTCATACCTTCTTCTTCCCCCAACCTGTGTGTAATATAATACGCGCACGATTCCTGTCCTAACCTCCATTATTTTTCTCCTAGCTTTAAGTGGATAAAAATTTATTGCTTTAATTTCAATCAGTAATGTCTGTGGAGGCAATTTAAAGGGGTGAAAAAAATTAACAACTTTTTTTTATATCAAGTTATCTGAAACTGGTTTTAATTAGGATAACATTTCCTCGAAAGCTCATCAACCCATACCAGTTTAAAACAAAGTAGATGGATGATCGTGGATGAAAATTATTGCTTCTACTCAGACGGCTTCTACACTCTCAACTTTAGTATTCTTATTATTCTTACAAACAACTGAATCACCGTGTGCAGTGTTCTGGTATGCTTAGGGTCGGTTACGTGCCATGACAAAGTATCGGACCGCGGGCCTGTACCGGACCGCTAAGTAGGGTTAGCTGGTACTCGAACAAAACAGTAAGGACATGGACGCACGGACCTCGGGCCTGTACCGGACCGCTTAGCAACGGTAGCAAAGCTGTTTGAAAATATCAGAAATATTACTGTAACTATATAGCCTATATATATATATATATATATATATATATATATATATATATATATATATATATATATATATATATATATATATATGTATGTATGTATGTATGTATGTATGTATGTATGTATGTATGTATGTATGTATGTATGTATGTATGTATGTATGTATGTATGTATGTATGTATGTATGTATGTATGTATGTATGTATGTATGTATGTATGTATGTATGTATGTATGTATGTATGTATGTATGTATGTATGTATGTATGTATGTATGTATGTATGTATGTATGTATGTATGTATGTATGTATGTATGTATGTATGTATGTATGTATGTATGTATGTATGTATGTATGTATGTATGTATGTATGTATGTATGTATGTATGTATGTATGTATGTATGTATGTATGTATGTATGTATATAACGCCCCTAAACTCGACACTTCCTAGTTAGAATTCTTCACGCGTCCATGAATGCGAATAAAAATTGTTGCGCTGTGAATATATCTATAAACTCTCTACACTAGAGTATAATATAATGTCCTAGCAATCAGTTCGCTTTAAAACAGTGCACATCAATTCAAACAATTGTGTAGGCTTTATCTTCTCTCCAGCTAGAAAACCATTCGTTTATTTCATGTTGCTTGTCGTTTAAAAACATGACCGTGACATTTATTCCCTTGATTGCTGTTGCAGCACAAACATAACGTTTATTGAATACGATTTCACAATTTTAATCGACGAATTTAGCAATGTTTATCAGCGTTCGTTAACAGGAACAGATATAGAAACCTGTTCGAGTGCCGTCTTAGAGATAACAAACTGCCCACGGAATCGGAAACTGATAAGTGGAACGAGGCGATATCGAGGTAAAAAAAATAATCACGGAAACATAACGTAAAATACAGGCTATCATCATCTCCGCGAAGACGTGAAATGTGTGTCATTTGTCCTTTGTAAACACTAGCATCACATTTATAGCACGCGCTGTATAAAATGACAGACCGCCCGGTGTATACTTAGATTATGTCCCCTCGCAGCGGTTCTTATGTTTTACATAGGAAAGTTGGTGATTTACATCGATAAATTAACAAACTGATTAAGCAATATCTAGTATTGTAATATTTATTCTCTTCAATTTAATGTACCCACTGTTATAAGTTTTAATAAAGAAGGATTTTGAAAATGTAAAACAAAACACTTGTGTTATGATTAGTTAAGTGTTGTTAAATAATATAACTTTAAGTTTAGTGTGATGCGCTTTTTTAAAAACTTGATCGTTAGGGCGTGCTCAGCTGTAAAGAAAATCACGCGCAAGTTGTCGTCTAATGCACGCTTTAATTTACCGATGTGACGAGTAGATAACTTTTATCGCGGCTAGAGTGAATACAACATGTTCCACATCAAACAAAGTAATAAACAAAACCAACAGCAAATGATACGTCGACACAAACTTTGATGAAGAACACACGGCAAATGTTTCTACATTGCAAAAAATGGTGTTGCTTTACAGCCCCAAAACAATACATGAATGGATCAAGCTTGTCTCACTTTAACATGGGTGTCAAATATTGCTAGTGTATCATAAGACCGTTTCATGTTTTTTATGGTTGTCTCTCAACGTATAATATATATATATATATATATATATATATATATATATATATATATATATATATATATATATATATATATATATACGTCTGTGCATGTATATGTATCAATGTGTTTTAAATATGATCGATGTATTTGTATAATGTAATGCAGGATTCCCCATTATACACCTCCTCTTGAGCCGCCACTGCTGTAGAAAAATACGGAACTACACGAGCCAACTTACCGTGGGGGCTACGGCTGACTCCTGACTTCCCGCCGCCAACAGCGATGTGATGACGCAGAAGATTATCATCATGACCGGCGTCTTCAGGAAAGTTGATAAAAACATGATATAAGTCGATAAATTTCTTTTTCCCGTCAATGCCGATCTTCACTAGCTAATCATCAGTTTGTTTATTTTCTCTGTAATCCTAAGTTGGGAAAAATCTCAGTACTTGTCTCCTAATTTGCTAACTTTTCTTTCCAACTATAAAACAAAAAAAAATAACTTTTCAATAATTGTTTTTAAGTTGCTCAACAAATAAGTTTACAAAATTTATTTTAAGTTGTTCAGTTTAAAAATGTCCCTGTCGAAAGATATTATGAACAAACGCCTCTACCACGAAATGCACGTGTTTCCCGCGTATTTTATACCATCGCGCGATGTCGCCTTCTGCCGAGCGAGGAAAAAAAAAACTACCCGTAGCTCACGTGGAGACTGCCATTGAGCGCTGGCAAGCGGGTAGCTGTCTGCTCACGTCCAGCTTCTCGCGCGGGTGTACTGGGGGGCGCCGAGCTGGTCACAGCCGGCGGTTTGCTGGGTGGGGCGTATGGTGGGCGTCTGCTTTAAAAAATATTTTTCTCATAGTGGGTGGGGGGGCGGGTTTGTTTGGGTTATAGTACTCACCACTACTTAACTCAATTGGTTAATTGAACAGGTTTGTAAAGAAAATACAAACTGAACTACACACACACGTGCAAACGTAAACGTAAGTGTACGTGTACGTTTAAATGTATATGTACATGTACTTGTATGTGTATATTTTATGCATTTGCATATATATATATATATATATATATATATATATATATATATATATATATATATATATATATATATATATTATATATAAATAAATGAAAACCTATACATATATATATATATATACATGTGTATATATGTATATATGTATATATATAATATACATGAAAACTTATACACACACACATATATATATATATATATATATATATATATATATATATACATATATATATATATATATATATATATATATATATATATATATATATATGTATATGTTATAATATATTGTAAATGGCGTTGGGTGTCTCCGATTAACCAGAACAACCAACACGAAACAGTACTTCTTAGATTAAATTCAGATTTAGATCTAGCAAGGCTAATGACCTTGATTCAGACAACAATTTTGTACATGTTGGGTGTAACAGTGCTAGGCAATCATTTAACACTAATTTGTGCTTTCGAAATGTTCGGTAATTGAGATGATGTATTGCCTCACGTTTCATAGCTTGAAGACCACCTAGATATCACCTCTCCAATACTTATTAGACAACGATATCTATGTGTAATTGCATATCTTTATCTTATACTTTCAATAATAAATCTTTACTTGATACAAAATATCTTTATTTTATTCTCCCTACAACAATATATTTACTTTTAAATACAGCTTAGCCACTGCCTATTTTTTGTTATTTTTAACACGTTTTTCTTATCTCAGCTTCGCGTTTGTTTGTTTGTTGTTAAAATTGACATCGAAAATTAGCCCACTTCTGATTGCTCTAGAGATCTGAAATTTGGCATGCAGGCTACTTTCGCCTAACAATTTCAGATGCAATCATAAAACTAGCAATTAGAGACCGTAATTAGCTTAATTTAATTACGCCCCAAGGACCATAAAATTGAGGACATGATTTCTAAAGATACCGACAAGACTGTAGGCCTATTGACACAGTTACTTCGGCCCCAATCGATGTGAGCGCGCTGGCCGTGATCGTATAGTGGTTAGTACTTCGCGTTGTGGCCGCGACAACCCAGGTTCGAATCCTGGTCGCTCAAGATTTTTAGTCCGTGTATTTATAAACACTTAGTCAAGTCATACTTAATCAAGTCATTAGATAAAGTAGAAAATAAACTATATAAAAAACTTTTTTTAAAAACACGTTTTTCATGTGTAGCAACGGACTAAAAAGGAGAAAATAAAATACTTAAAAAAAACTTTTAAAAAAACCACGTTTTCTTGTGGACTAATAATAATCATTAAAAAAGTTTTAAAAAACCCACGTTTTCTGATTGAACTAAAAAGTAGAAAATAAACGCTATACATCACAATAATGCAAGCGATCACTCTACTATAAGCGATGAAAAACGTGGGGCGCCGAAGTAAAAGTTATATTACTATTAATTAGATAATACTATTGACTTTTATTAGGGAGCTTGTAGAGAGTCAACAGTATTAGAAACTGTAAGAAAATCACGGCGCCCCACGTTTTTGATCGCTTATAGTAGAGTGATCGCTTGCATTATTGTGATGTATAGCGTTTATTTTCTACTTTTTAGTTCAATCAGAAAACGTGGGTTTTTTAAAACTTTTTTAATGATTATTATTTTTTACTTTTTAGTCTTTGTTTGTTTGCATTAAAATCTTGCTATCGATTTTATCTTTTCACTTTTTTTGGGTAAACGAAGACAACTCGTAAAAAGACAACTCGTAAAAAGACAACTCGTAAAAAGACAACTCGTAAAAAGACAACTCGTAAAAAGACAACTCGTAAAAAGACAACTCGTAAAAAACACGTTGTGTTAACACATAGATTTGAACCCGTGTCGAGTGGGATAGCAATCGTGTGCCCAACCACTCGACCAACTGGCCTACCTCCTGTAACTTTAAACTCGGTTCAAACTAAATTATCTACCCATAAGCCTGTGGCGATGTGGGATCGTTCGCTTCACTGCGCGCGAGGTACGCGTCGCTCGTTTTTTTTTCTAATGGCTCGCAGAGGAGAATTATATATATAGATTATATAGCGGTCTAAAATGCTCAATAAAATGTTTCCATTGATCAATTTAGTAATAATAACAATTGAATATTCAATGGTCATCCAAAAGAAAGCTTCCCTGAAAATTTCAGCGCGCTAGCTAACTGGGAAGTGCCAGAAATTTCGATCGCAAGATTTGATTGGAAAGACAAACAAACACAGACACAGAGAAAGCAAGTTAAAGAAAACGTGGGAAAAAGTAGAAAATAAATTTTCTTTTGTGCTTCCTCGAGCTGTGCAGATTCTTGTGATGACTGACAAAAAACGTGGGTCGGGCAGATGTGTCAGGAAATTTGATGGTGAACGTACCCACATTTTTTGTCAGTCTTCACAAGAATCTGCACAGCTCGAGGAAGCACAAAAGAAAAATTATTTTCTACTTTTTAGTCCACAAGAAAAACGTGGTTTTTTAAAAAGTTTTTTTTAAAGTATTTTATTAAGGTCAATGCCCAGCCGTTTTGAATATAAAAAAATAAGATCAAAACCTTTATAAAAGCAAGCTTTTAAGTGCACTGAAAAATGAGAAAATAAATGCAAACCTTTTCTATCTTTAATCAAAGCTTTGTTTCGCTCATATTTCTTACATATTTTTGCAACCAAAGCTTTTATTTAAGCCATGTAAATCTGTTTTGTAATCTCGGGCTCAGTGCATTTAAAAGCTTGTTATTATAAAGGTTGTTATATTTGTTTTATCTTTCACTCTTAAGTCATGCGTTTTAAATGAAAATGACACTACATTGGCTACGACTATAATATTTGAGTTCAAATCCGAAAAACAGTAACAGCTCTAAGAGAAGGTTTTGCTGCCCCTAATAGGGCTGGTAAGTAGGTAAAAAATAGCTCTATGGCTCATGCAGGTTTTATTGAGCCGTAGAACTTGTTGGTGACCTACTTACCAGCCCTATAGGGTCAAGGTCGACGCGCAAACCAGAAATCAACCAGCCATGACGGGTCACTCTGGTAAACAAGTCATCGCTTGAGATTTGTTACTAAATTTAGAAATATTGAAGTTTAATGACAAATTGTGTGTTTAATTAGATACAAAAGTTGATATTCGTGCATTGTCATTGTTGAAGAAAATGTGTAGAAAGTGTGAAAGAAACATGTGTATTAGAAGTGGGTCAAAATTGAGTTACGAAATTTGTCACAAACCCACAGAACGCAAACAGACGTTGCGAACTCAGTAAAAGCTTGTAAAAACATAAATTGACATCGCACTGTGTACATAAATCCATCAGTGTTGTTACTGTAGTAATCACGAATTGTTCTAACTTTACTGAAAAGCGACTCAGCTAGAGAACAAATGAAGTTTACATAATACATAAGGATCTATACACACAGCCCAAGTGTTAATAAGTACATCGACCCGACCTTGTCATCGAAATTCTGGACAAATTAAAATATACACGTTTCTACCTGTTCGTGTCCGGAGATCTGAATTTTTAAACAGATTAAGACAAGGGGAGCTTATCCGTGCATACGTTGATCAATAACAATCAAGGTGCTTTTCAACTTACAAGCTATTGTAAAAAGTCGATTCAGTAGTGGATTTTAAGCTCCGTTATGATTTGTTTAGTTTAATTTCGGTTCGTATTTTTTCTTTTCTTATTCGAGTGCGACTTTATATTTGAATTTTAAGAGATCAAAATTTAAATGATGATTGTGACAAAGTATTTGCAGTAGTACGGTATGTTGAAAGACACTAAAAATAGTTTAGCTTTTTTTTTAGCAATTCCTGGGACGTTACCATTATTTATAATTCACACTCACTTGCCTTTACGGCTCCATGAGAAGTTAAATGATAGTTTAATAGGGTACTTTCGAACATTATTTATGAATGCGACTGCTGTTTGAGTCAGACGTGTATAATTCTTTCAAATTAAGATGTACGTATTTTCTTCATATTCAGAAAAACAAAATTCCTTTACATTCACAAAGTCAAAGAAAGACCATGTCGTCTGTTTGTTGTCCGTGTATTGTCTTAAAATTTTCCGGACATCAATTCATTGACTAGTATTGCAAACAGAATCTATCAACCCTTCTTCCTGTGTGATGTCCGTATGTTGACCGTGTGATGTCCGGACATCAATCCGTTGACTGGTATTGCCAGCAGAGTCTGTGAACTGATGCACGTAGCATGTGTAACAAAAGATCGATGCCCCATCACACTGTCTGTAGAGCTAAGCCCACTTTATTAGAAGACGTCACACTGTAGAGCTAAGCCCACTTTATTAGAAGACGTCACACTGTAGAGCTAAGCCCACTTTATTAGAAGACGTACTCAGCAATCTTTCTGTAACACCTTACATGTGCATCCATGTGAACTGTTCTATTAAACCTCAACTGCCTATTTAATACATGTTATAGATCAAACTCTGAGTAAATTAATTTTTTTTCATTTTAGCAATCGATATTGAATTATGATTAATATAGCATTCAATTTCATATCAGGACTATAAAGTTGTACACATTGTAGAATTAACTAATTACCAATAGATTCCGGTTTACCAGTTTCAGGTTTTTTTAACCACAGTTGTTACGACCTAACTTTCATTCAACTCCATTCCCTAAAGTTAATTCGTGGACAGAAATCCCATACATCAATTACTCAAAACAGCATTATGATAATAATTGAATCTACTACAAAATAAATAGTGCGTGCAAATAGGAGAGCGTAGGTGGGATGTTTCGCGTTTGTCTGTTGACCCCATCTTTAGTTCAGGTACAGGGAACGAGTCAATAGGACTTCACGATTTTCACACAGTAATAAAGGTTGCTTCACGTTAGGGAAAATAAAGGTGTCTTAGTGGTGTCTTGGTGATGTCTAGGCGGTGTCTGGGTGGTGTATGGGTGGTGTCTATATGGTGTCCAGGTGGTGTCTACATAGTGTCTAGGTGGTGTCTAGGTAGTTTCTAGGTGGTGTCTACATGGTGTCTAGGTGGTGTCTGGGTGGTGTATAGGTGGTGTCTAGATGGTGTCTAGGCGTAGAATACACCGACCACAATATCTCTTCATATGTCGCATGTCACAAAAATAAGTCGCTAATGGTAAATTTTTACTTTATAAATATATGGTTGACAAAAGCAACATGAATAACTTATGACATGACACTAACACACGAAATCTTGATCACACGAAGTTTCTCTCATTTACAGAGAAGTTTTCCCAGATATTTTTCATCTGTTAAAATTAAAAACCAGAAGAACTACACAACGACAGAGCAGACAGACAATTTTAACGAGCCAATGCTCATTAATAATTCTTCATTTACAAGACAAGAATGCCGTCAGAACAATTTGACCTGAGCGCCACACTAACTGCGATGCTTACGCAATATATATCTTGAACTTTAAAAATAAAATAAAAATAAACCTCCCAGTTTTTAACTTAAAGATCATTTCCTGTTGTGCCCACGCAGCCTCAGACCACAGTAGTAGAAACGATCTTCCATTCTACCAGCGCTTTGTGAAATCAGCGTTTCCATACCGACATAAATAATTCAGTGACGCCCGCGTATAGCAGTGATAGTTCGCGGGCGGCTGGGAGTGTGGTGTCGTGAGTTTCTAGTCGCCGTCGTCTGCTGAGGTTGGGGGGTATTAACGGGGACGGTCGATGGGCGATTTGGAGTGTTGGCATAATTTCTCGTACCCTCTTTTTATTGTTTGTTATTTCCAGGAGGGCATGGGAGGGATAATTGGAATGGATTATGGCGATGTCGAGGGCGGTGATGTCATCGATAACTATAGAGGTGGTGTTTAGCTAAAACTCACAAAGTGTGGACGCGGCGCGTGGGCGGATGATGATGGCGTGGAACCCACCGCGTGACGTCATACGGTGCGGTGTTTGCGTTTCATGTTAGAAAATTAATTCAATTTTTTTTACAATTGTTACGGTCGGGTGGTAGCGCACCCGATACTCAAATTAAAAGTCTTGAGTTTAATTCATGGGAGCTGGTTCAATTAGGGTCTCTGTGACCATTCGGTTAGATGGCTAGAGAGGACGGCGTGGTCGGGATGTAGAGCTAACCCCAAAAGTCCCGAGTTCAAATCCCCTTGCAAATGAGACTCTTTAGCCGTGGACAGAAGCTCATCTAGAAGAGAAAACTCCGAAATCAAACAAATTATGATGTCTTGCATAGTGTCCTTGGATGGACAAAAGCAATGGCAACGGTCCCATGACAAATGATCTCAGGACAAGTTTTACTCAATCATTTAGTATATCTTACAATTATTATACGTACAAAAAAAATCCATCTGAAAATTTTAAAAATGTTAAAATTGACCAAAATTCTCCTAAATGCTATAAATATTTTACTGTGAGAGATTTTGTCAGTAATATTTTATCTGAGGTAATTGGTCAATGGTATCATTTGTCCTGATATATTTTGACCTGATATCTTTTGCCCGTGAGATCATCTGTCCTGAGATAATTTGTCCTGAGATCATTTGTCTGTGAGATATTTTGTCTGGGATATTTTGTCTGAGATCATTTGTCCTGAGATCACCTGTCCAGTCACCATCAAAACAAATACAGAAAAAAAGCAGGCTGAAATCTGAGTCAACGGTTGGCAAGTTGACACGTTATACTTAAGTTAAGTGTGTTTGGAGGATATCTCCTTTAATAATACAATTAAAAAGGTAGAGAAGATATACATAAGGCTTGATTATGGAAAACCTTGCCTATTGATACTGTGCTGTCCATACCATAATTCCACGATGTGGAAAATGAATACTGATTTACTCAAATTCTTCCAAAACTATATACTATATGCAGAGTTCAAAATAAAAAATCTATAGCTTTGTAACACATAAAGGGGGGTCGGCGTGGTCGAGTCGGTAAAGCTCATTGTTGCTAAACCGAAATCGGAGTCAATGACCTCAATGGCGCATAACCAGTTGACACGTAACGTTTAATTGTGTTGGAGGCGTGGTCGAGTCGGCAAAAAGCTCATGGTTGATAAATTCGAACAAAGTCTCGAGTTCAAACCCACTTGCAGATAAATCTCGATCCCCTTCAACACTAATAATTAAGAACTAAGAAGAAGAAGAAAAGAAGTAACACATAAAATGAAAATTATAACTTAAACCTTTGCATTATGATGTTCATAACTGTACAAATACAGTCAAGTGGCAGAAGAAGTAGAGTTAATCTTTTATTTTGTGACAATTCTTTCCCTTCAGTGCAAACCTGTTCCAATTATTATTGAACCTAATCACAAGCCTATCACACACTCGACAAAATCCGACCTATCATTGAACTCTGGTCCTTTGGGTTAATAACCATACGCTCTCACTATCGACCACATCGCCTCTATGATACTGTCGTTGGCACGAAAACAACGTGGGTGAGGGGGTGGGAGTGACACGTAAGCAGACTATCGGGATTACGAAAGATGGCGAACGACATTTTAAATATAAATGAATCTACTTTTCAGTTGGTAGATCATAGTTATTATGCTAAAAGTGTTATGAGTGATTTTAAAACTATAAAGCGTTGAATAGTGTTATGTTTATTTAAATGTTTATTAATAGCGTAGGTTTTTAATAAAATAAATAGGCCTTTATATAGTTTGAAAATACCAACAAAAATTAAACTATAAAACATAGATTCCGACATTTAACTTTAATGTGTGTGAGTGTTTGTGTATAATTATATGCATCGTTCGTATTATATGTGTGCTTCGTGTAAATGAGTATGTGTGTGTTTTGTGTGCTATTGTCGTAGTGACCTTATCATATGAAGGGATGTTGTGGTCAGCTCTATGTCCAGCCGCCTTTACACGTGTCAAGTACTGGTCCGATCTGGGCTAGCTCAGGGTCATCAGCCCGGGATCCTAACTCAAAACTTTCCGGTTAGCGGTATAGAACTCTTCCATACGGCCAGGACCTCGCATTCTCAACTGGTTGATTGTTGTATATGTATTTACACAATGCATCTGTTCGTGATAATAAGTACTACTATCACAGAACAAAATATAACACCATTATCAGGTCTTTCTATACTTGTAAAAAAGATAAGTCCTATTTTTATATCAGCACACCTAATGTGTGGGTTAGGCATTTCATCTGTGAATCGTATTAAAACAAACTAATCCTATCTCTCTTTCATACGGCAAAGGGTGCTTTGCTTCGTGTAATATTGTGTTGGTACGGATCTTGTTTAATCTATGATAAGTAAGTACAGATTGCAGTTGAATATAAAATATTGTTATTTGGTGTAATATATAATGAAGTTTTAAGGTAGCTTGAATGATATGAGCAGATTAGTTAGCAAATTACCGGTTTATTGCCGTACACAGGTACGGGCTGTGTGAGTTTGAAAGATTAGCGTGGTTGCTATAGTTGTGCTATATAGACGGACCAGGTGTAGGGGAGGTAAAACATTATTGTAGTGTAATAAATAACAGAGGTGTAGGTAGGTGAGGGGGAAAAATTACTGTAGTGTAATAAATAACAGGGACGTCATACAAGTTGGTATTTAACACATTTGTCCACTACATTTACATTTGATACTGGTATCTTCTTCTTCTTCGCTCTTAATAGTTAGTCTGGAAGGAATTTCCTCCAACTCTTACACAACTAAGTTTCACGTGTCAACTTTTTATGCTTCATATAGGCCATTTATTCCGATTTCAGTCTGCTTATCTTTGATACGGGTAGCCTTTGTTCAACAAAGAACAAACTACAATGCACCCGTTGTTCAAATAGGATTGTCTCTCCTTGGTGAGTTGCTGACCGTCCAAGATGGGTTGTTGGCCCTCTTAGGTGGGATGCTTTCCTATGTTATCGCGACGTATCTGCCAAAGGGGTTCAAACTCGGGGACATTTCGGTTTAGCAACCTTGAGCTTTACCGACCCGACCACGCCCATCCCGATACTTACATGACTTTTAAAATTTGCGAAATTGAATTTTTGAACGATATTTGATTGGTTATTAACGGTGACAAAGTTAATACATAAATTACCCCCCCCCCTCCGCTCCCCGTAAATAAACAGTCATAGTACTGGATTTTTTCTAATCAAACACTGGTTCATTTACCGCGCTTTAATTGTTTAATTAATTACACAGTCGTAAAATACCCCGAGCTAATTTTTAAAAGCTAGCAAAAAAAGGGGAAGCTACTCTAACTACACTATTTTATTGACCATAACAACGAAAATAAACAAAGTAGGGTTAACGTTGTACTTTTATTGTGCAATAACTTTAAACATTGTGTTTCTGAATAATCTTTTAATGCTGGGAATAATGAAAGAAAACTCTCTACACGGCATGAAAGATTAATGGAAACAAATCTTGATCAAGAAAAGTTAAATAAACATTCCAGAACAAATGTGCTCTCTCACCTAGAGTGGCTGGCTTTAGGTCAGTGGTTCTTAACTTGTTTGAAGGTACCAAACCCCACGATTTCACATGCGTATACACTGAACCATTCTTACTTCTTCTATCGTCTGCACTTACAAAATCCGATCATGAGTCATGTGTGTGTCTTGAACTCCTGAGACTGACTCACCAACCCCTGGGGTTCGAATTCAGGTTAAGAACCGCTGCTCTAGATATTTTATACATTCGCAATACAAAATTCATGTTTTGAAATAAAGGAAGTTAACGTATTTGTATAAGACTGGTTTGTGTGGTCCGGTCGGTAAAGTTCATGTTGACATGTAATACTTTATTGTGTTGAAGTAAATTCCGTCCAAAATGATTACAATTAAGAAGGAAGAAGAAGATGATGCTTACCATATCCAGAGTTTCTTCGCCCCCCCCCCCCCCCGAACGAAATAGAATTTATATAGAAAAACATACTTTTACGTGTCCCCGAAAATATCAAGTGACCCCCCCCCACCACTCCCGGAGAAAAAAGTCTTGAAGAAACACTGACCATATCTAAACACAAGGGTGACGACCTGGAGTATACAAAAGGTAATGGTGCAAGTAATTGTGTTCAAGTTTCGGTACATTTAGCGATGAGAATCAATGTCCAGGAATAACAGATTGGCTCAGTGAACGTCAGATGTAGACACTTGGCTAGGAGTTGGACAATGATCGGTTGACAAATGATTCGATGTAAGAACGATGGATACATGATAAAGGTGGGATGGGATATAATTTTTTTTTCCTACTCATAGATATGGCAGGGTTTCATGTTAAATACGTCTTTTTATGTGTTCAATAAGCCAAAATATATGGATAGTGCGTTCTGGTGGTCCATAACGTGATAGAGTTCTGGTACAAGATCTGAGCAGGGCTAAAAACTCTAACTCTAATATATAAACTATATAAAAAGATACATCTGTCTCTCGCTGTTTCTCTCTCTCTCTCTCTCTCTCTCTCTCTCTGTATATATATATATATATATATATATATATATATATATATATATATATATATATATATATATATAGGTGCGTTCATGTGTGCGTGCGTGCGTTTGTGTTTGCGTGTGTGTGTGTGTGTGTGTGTGTGTGTGTGTGTGTGTGTGTGTGTGTGTGTGTGTGTATCTCAAATGCGCCTGAACACTTACTTTAAAAAGGCTTGTATGATTCATGGAACTGAACAGAATTTGAGTCTACGACCTGCAAAAGTGTAATTTCTAGATTGTTGAAGATTTCCCTATAAATTTTCCGTTTAACCTGCTCAGCTTTTTACTGTATGTATAGGTAGTCATCACAAATAATAAATACATGCAGTAAAACAACATTCGTGAGTTAATGCTAATAAAAAAAAAAACATTTTCCCCCACGATGTAGTGACTCAAGAAGAAAAACTCTACTTTGAATTTAAAGCACGTTTCCATTATCAAGGGCAATACTTTTAATTGATTAGTACACACTAGTTAACAAACAGTGAAGTGCTGAAATAACAAGTCGCACTTAAAAAAAAAACAAAAAAAAAACAACGGCGTAATTAAATTAGAAAGGTGCTTGGTTTTAGTTCGGCAGCCATTTTGTTAATTCCACCGGAAATGAACCAACGACAGGCGCAGTGATCCGGAAAGAAAATGGCCGAAGCATAACGCAGGCACTGTGAGACTGGGGGTGGTTGAAATTAAATTATAATCAAGATGACGTGCGCATGCGCGGTGGCGTGAAGAGATGAACCCGAGGTTAACATACACCATCAATCACACACGAGATAAGGCATGGGAGTTTTCAATCGTTCAATCATTCAATCACCTTAGTACATGACGCGATACCCTGCTTGTCGATGAAGCTGGGTAACAAAATACATTGTTTTAAAATAGATTCGTGGGTTTTATAGACTAACTAGGCATGCTGCCCAGCTTCGCTTAGGCTTTCGAAAACATTGAGAATTTGAATGCTTAATTAATTCGCCCGAAGGTCGGTCTACGACCTCAAGAGTTATGAAGAGGTTCCTCCGTGGACATTTTTTTTCGATTTATAGCTCATATAAGGTACCGGTCAGTCGAGGTCAGTTTTGACCCCCACATCGTAGACTTTTCGGCCAACCGGCCCCCGTGTTCTGTCGCACCAAGGCAAGATCATGCCAAATTTGAAGCGCCTGCGGCGCATACATAAAATAAATTTTATGAGTTTAGGCCGGAAAAATTGTATTGTATACATTTCATAGTGTACGTAGATCTAAATCAAATTTGAATGAAATAGTTCATTTCTTTTCATTCTAAACACGGCAGATGACGTCATTAGTTAATGTATAAGCAATAGTGACGTCACAGTTTTATGTGTTCTTTTTCACATATATTAATGCTTTTCCGGTTGCATAAATAATACTGTTTCTCTACATTCGAATACGCCTTTAATTTTTATTTTTCTTCTTTAAGTAAAATTGTGGTTATACATTTAAAACATCTAACATATTATTTTCAACAAAAGTCCGTAAAAAGTTCTCGATATATCGCTGCCGATTCTGACGTGATGTCCGGCGAAAATTTTTTGCGGACAGAGAAAGAGAGAGAGAGAGAGATGTGCGAACGTGGGGATTTATATATTAGGATAAACCGGGAGTGATCTCCCCTAAACTTTCTCGAATAATCAAATGTAAAACTACGAGGAATGGCAACTCAGGACTTAGACAATATTTGTAATCCATTTTTAATTACTTAAACTTTTTATAATAGATAAGAATCTCGTAAAAAAAAGAATTGCACACCAAGTGAACGCCTAATAAAATGTGCATAATAGTGTGGGATATTATTAGTACTTTATAAATTTACATGCGTTTTTTGAGAAATCGGGAATAGCTTTAATTAGTACTTCCGGTCAACGGAAATTACACAAAATTTGACAGAAGGTAGAGAATTTGATCTTTTACTTACATGTGAAATGTCATTTATCTATCTGAAATAGTACTCAAGTTATTATAGGCTTTTGAAAAATTCAAAGTAGAAAAAGTACCACTTCCGGTTATCGAAAATCGCTCAAAAGTTGATACGGATCTACGATTTTGATAAAATACTTATATATGAAATTTCATCAACCTAGCTGTAACGGTACTCAAGTAATCGTGTTTACACACAGACACACACACACACAGACATACGGACAAGATTGCAAAATTATGTTTTTCCGTATCAGTGAGGTGTAAAACGTCGAGATTTTTAAAAATCTCGATTTTTTTTTTGCACGATTACAAGACTTTCTCTGTACTTCGTATATACGAGAAAGTAAAAAACATGAACCTCCTTATATGGGCTGAGATGTGTTCACATATATAAACCCAAACGTTATGTAACTCTATAAACTTTGTGGGGGGTTGGATCCATAGTGCACAAAGCAAGTGTTCAAGACACTATTACCCAGCCATCTCCTTGCTTTAAATTTGCCTTATAAATAAAATCTGCCCATTCTATTGGTTTTTTCCCACAACATATAATGTACATATAAGTAAATTATCCTGTGGTTTTGGCGTTCTATTGGTCAAATAAAGTAGAGAGCATCTGTTTTGGTTCCTCCGTCTATGCAGAAATAGTGTGGTCGTTATAGGGCTGGTAAGTAGGTCACCAACCAGTTCTACGGCTCAATAAAACCTGCATGAGCCATAGAACTGGTTGGTGACCTACTTACCAGCCCGCCCTATTATGTCCAGCCATCTTTATTTTCCGTAAAGTGAGGCAGGTACCCATCAGAGAAGACTCGACTCAAGGACATCTTATAAACTAGAATCCGGGATCCGAACTCAAATCTTTTTGGCTAGCAATCGTGCGCTCTACCACCAAACCACGCCGCCTCATATAATATGAATATAAACATACATCATATTTTCTTGAAAATAATTTTTTAATAAAAATAATATTTTTTTTATAAAAATAATATCTGGTTATAGAGCGATGACTCCATATAAAATTGGTATGGTTTGGAAGATTGACTTGGAAACTACAAGTTATACAGCCTGTTTTGCTATGAACATAATCCACCACGCTCATGTTTGCAATTATTCAACTCAAATTTGTCATGCTTTTATGTTGCGGTTTATTACTTTACACAGTAATCGCGTGCATTCATCCCCTGTTCTATTTATAGTGTTGCAGCTAAATTTTTAAGTGCTCGGTAAACAGTTCAAACCACGTACACAGAGATCGATGAAAGACTATTGGTTGTCTGTGTGTAAGAGAAAGAACGCCGATTACTGTTATTGAGATGAATAAAAAAACTGCTAGTTTTGAATGTTTTGTGTGGGGTTTATGTTTGTGTTGAGTGTGTAAGGATGTACGTGTTTGATGGTTGGTGTATGTGATGTGTGTATGTGTAGTGTATGTGGTAGTGTAGGCAGCGGCGAATGAAAGGGAAGGTTGACCTGGCAGCAACCTAGGGCCCCTGATATTTAGGGGCCCCAAAACTCATCAATATAAAGATTCTATCAAATATCTAATGGATTGCTCGTGTGCTTACAAGCCTATTGTTTCTTGCCTCCGATTATTGTATGTACAGACTGGTTGCAATAAAGTGATCTGATAAGCATAAGTAATATTTACAGACGCACATTTTCTATTCGCAATGAATGTGGCAACTGGATAATAAGACTTGAAAATTTTGATTTGGTCTGGATATCTGCTGGATTCATCGTTTGTATACATGTATGTTGTAGCCTACTTTGTATTAAAGAAGACCTGATAATCATAAGTATAATATATACAATTGAATGAGTTTTTTTTAATTCTGTAAATAACGTAATTAACACCAAATAGAATAATCTGAACATTTAACTGCAGACGTGTTCCAGGGTTGGGTATGTGTGTGTGGGGAAGGGGGGGGGGTGACACCCTTAGTTGCCGCACCAAACGATACCCGACCTGGTGACGCCAGTGCTAATAACTTGCTAGCTGCTACAATAGTTCGAGCGACGTGACCCATGAACATGTTCCGTCAGAAGGCCCCACACTACACACGTTTATTCCACATCTGTGTGTGGATGTAAAGATTTGATACGTTTATAATCGGATACATTTCTTTGTCAAGTATTGCGAAATTAGCTTTTGTCCTAGATGTAGTTCCCCGCCCTAACATTAGCCATTATCTGGGACATAGACCTGATTTGAACTCTAACTGTTAAACGGAAATAAATACTATACTTTGATAAAAATGCCGTAGTGCTCTACCATTGTGTTTAATGGAAATAAAAACTATACTTTGATAAAAATGGCGTATTGCTCTACTATCAATTTAAAAAAAAAAACGACTATTTTAAATTTGGCACAACCGTTAAGTGGCTTCTCTATACAATGGAAAATAAATAAGTCTTGTGGGAGAGTGGTTAGAAACTGGATAGTGCACTTTGTCACCGTCTTTTGTTATTCACAGATTAAAACTTGATTACCTGACCGCTTCAGTAGTAATTAGCATGCATAATTAAAAGTAATTAGTCTATGTAATTAACGCTGGTTGGTAAACAGCGTTACCGGACGTGGTGTTTTTATTATTTGGACAAACTTGATCGCCAAGTAAAGTATCAGATAACTCAAGTGTCAAGTGTATCAAAATGATGAGTGTGTGTGTGTGGGGGGGGGGGGATGTCGTCTGTAAAATAGATCACACTCCTCGGGGTAGGGGGGAGTGGTGGGCTTTGTGACAGATGTCGTTGGATTAATTTTCTTTACTTTTATATTTTTAATAAGTCAAAATGACCATTACTTTATAGATTTCATAAACCCATTTTGTGGTGGGATGCAAGGAGAGGAGGAAGGAGAGGGGGGTGGTTGATACAACTTTATGACTTTGCCACGACAGACATAACGGGGTTCAAAACTCGGCTTCACATCTCAACATGTTGTAAGTACAACCCCTTGTGTAGTTGTCTGTTAGATGTACTACTAACAGTTGGCGAACAATGTACTCAGCGGGTCATTGACCTGTTTCAACAAAAGGGGTAGAGATAGCTTATTAAAGAAGTAGATTAGAACAGTGGTCACCAGACTTGGTCTCAAAAGTATGGACATAAATAAATGTAGAAAGTAGACCAATGTGATTTGTAACGGGATCGTTGACAGTAAACTTTTAATTGATTAGATTTTGGGAAATCTTTAGCCATAAGTCTATTGTCTAGTCGACTGATTAAGAAAACTTTTAGTCATGTACTTTACTTCATTTTTTTCTTCGAGTAAAGTGTAAAGCACCATACATAACTTTTGTTTATTTAAGTAAACAAAGTTTTTTTTTTCTTTCTCTTGTGTTCAGACCATATTGTTTGTGTGTGGATTTTTTTTTTATTGATCTGAGAAATCTGTAGGTAGATAATAGAGGGTGGGTGGAGGTAATACGGGAATGTGGCAAATGGTGGACGCTATAGGAAAGGTGTAGATGGGCTTAGTGATTGCTAGAATGTAAAGAGATGGTTTAAAAAAAAGATTGAGCCTGGGTTAGAGAGAATGGATTAGAGAATCAGGATTATAAAGACGATTAGAGTTTGGATTAAGGAGACGGCCTTATAGGGAAGGGATTATTATATAGCCAGTGAGAGAATTAAGCTGTACATTTAAACAATGTAAGTAAGTAATTCCCCCCCCCCCCCCCCCCCCCCGTGCACAACACACTAAACTTCTATTCACAATTTTCTCCATAAAGCTAACACAGCCCAATCTGTCATCAAAATATTTTACATTTTTTTGTTACTCACGTAAGACTAAATAGACTGGATATTTCCTGTTAACGCATGTGTATCATATAATTTGGATGTGGTTGAATGATAGAGCGTTTGACTTCCAACCCGAAATTCTCGTGTTCGGATCTCGGGCTCGACGCTACAGGACGTCCCTGAGTCTACCCAGCTCTTATGGGTACCTGACTCACGTTCGGGAAACCAAGGCGGTTGGGCGCCGTACTGACCACAACACCCCCTAGTATTCCTAGGTCATGAAAACAAATACACTCAACTTCATCTGCCCTATGTGCACGAACAGGAAAAAGATGACGCTGTCATACAATCAAATGGGGGGTAAAACGTATTAATAAACCACAAGCCGCACGTTCTTTGATCTTGCTCTGATGTACTCACGCCGACGACCAACTACTCACAACAGACATGGGGAAATAAAACATCTCACAGAGCTGAGGTCAATGACCTCTGTCCTGGACCCATAAGATTTTTTATATCACACATAAAAGCCAAAAACAAAATTAGAGCTATCAATAAAGAGAGCGCTAACACTCAGCATCCACACCCCCCGCACGAATATCTCCCCCACCCCCACTCCCTTTATTAGACGAGTGGGGTGGTCAATGACCGCGACTAATTGGATGGACACCACACAGAGCCCCAATACAGCATTTGATGATTCTGGTCAGGGTTTAGACATAAAGGCAGCGTTTGATATTTGGCAGACATGCACGTTTTTGTAGCATTTCTAATGACAAACATGCACATTTTTTAATCATTTCTTCTAATAAACATGCACATTTTTGAAGCATTTCTACTGACAAACATGCACATTTTTGTAGCATTTCTATTGACAAACATGCACATTTTTGTAGCATTTCTTCTGACAAACATGCACATTTTTGCAGCATATCTAAAGATAAACATGCACATTTTGGAAGCATTTCTAATAAGACATGAGCAAATTGTAGAAGCATTTTTTCTAACACACGTGCAATTGTTTTTAACAATTCAGATTACACAATGTAAATTTTGGAAGCATTTCAAATAACACATTACCAAACTTTTGAATCATTGTATTCTACTAAAACTTGTGCTAACGTTCGGAGCATTACAGACACGTGTACAATTCTTGTAAGCATTTGTAGCTTCAAATACGAACACTGTTCGTCAGACACATAGTATGGTAATTACTTCGTGCCACTTGGCTTTTTTGTTTAAATTTTATTTTTATCTTCGGTTTCCGTTGTGAGTTAATTAATATTCATGTAATTAGGCAAAAAAAAAGATTTTTTTTCTCTCAACATATGCAATAACGTGTTTTATTAAAGTAACCATCGATTTTTTAATTATTCTCAGAATTTATTAATGAAAACAATTTATGACGATATGCATTTTCTTATTTGATGTTTTAATGTTAATTACAAAAATAGTAGAAAAACTTTTAGCACTAAACGTTATCATTTTTAAGACTGAAAATAATGTAAATTTATTCTCAGTATCATGTAGATAAATCCGTCTTTCAAGAGATGAAGGAAAAAAAAAAATTCAACTAACCAACTAACCTGAATAATATCCCCCCACTCCTACTCTACCACACCCCCCCCCCCCCCCACATCAACCCTCTCACCATCTGGCTCCAGCTCGTAGCGTGTCTAATGCTCGCTGTCACTCCTACGTCATCAGATACTGGGCTAAACACGGGAGGCAACTAGCACGACCGACAGTTATCTTCCCTTTCTCTTGTCACGCTCTGAATATTACTCGCCCCTTCTTCGCATTACTAGTGACCCTGCACTCTAAAAATAGCACTCAGTTTCCCCCTTAAACGGCTATATTTAGATCAGCTTGAAACCTTGAAACATTTTAGATCAGTCAAGAATTTCTTATAACCGTTAGTTCCACGATCCTAAGCGTCTAGAATTTTCTAGAACAAATAACTCCAACCCCCCCCCATCTCCCCATTTTCAATGCACATGACTTCAAGTCATTTTATGTATGAGAAATCTTATTCCCTCGTTAACGACAAACGCAGGAGTTCAATGCTTGACTAAACCCACTATATTAAATTTGCATATTCAATATCAAAAATGCTTTATTCTATGTGCAAGATTTATTATATTTGTTTTGAAATTTTCTTTCATCATGGTACAGAAACAGAATAAAATCTTGTCATCAAGGAATACACACCATTCTGTTTTATGTATGCGTATAAAAAGGTTCCCGGAAAAACGGAGCAAAGGAAAACTTCTCAAACAGAAATAGGCGCAAATACAAACTTATTATACCAACGCACTTAAATGTTGTCATATTTGTTGACATATGTTGTAAGATGCCATAATGTACATGTAGTCTTTCTTTGTTAATGTCTAAAAATACTCGATTTTTAAAAATAGCAATGCCCGTACGCTCTTTTTCTGTGCGCAGTTTCCCGTGGCGCATCTTTCCGATCATTGAATAAAAAGTTTTTCTCTGATTTAATATTGTAAGTAGGTTTGGATCCACGGCTGTTTTTAAGGAGAGGGGGGGGGGTCAGCAAGTAGCTTAGCGAGGAGGGGGAACCTTAGGGGGCGCCAAAATGGGTTGGAAAAATAAATTGAAATGTTGAGGGGGTGCAAATTGAAAGTTTGAGGGGGGTGCAAATCGAAATCTTGAGGGGGAGGGGGTGCAAATCGAAAAGTTTGTCCCCGGGCGCCGGGAAGGGTCGCTACGCCTCTGGGTTCATCTATAAATTACTTTCATTTTTTTACGATTCTTACCTCCCATTTATTCTCCTTCACACATCGTCACAAAAAGTAAAGACCGCCCCCGAAAATGACATCACACCTCAATCAACAACTCTCCCCCCCCCCCCCCCCCCCCCTCAAAATTAAAGTTGAATTTGTATTAAAACAACAATATTTTTAAAAATCTTGTCTCTGTCAATCTCTGTCAACATAGAGTATTTTTAATTCGCTTTCTAAAATTGAATTATTTTTATAATGTAAAAGTGTGACGGCACACCATCTACCCCCCCCCACCTTATCACACACCATCTAAAAATTACGTTAAACGATCACCCCTCCCCCCTACGCGTGTGACGTCATTTATGGAGGCCACTTTAAAAACAATATTCAGCCGTGAATAAAGGAAGTCGTTATACTGATTAAGTTCATTTTTTTTTTCAAAATAATCTAGGCGTTAAAAAATTTCATGTTACGAAAGTTGCATACATCTTTTACGAAATTTAAGACAAGTCTGCGTTTTAAACAATAAACTGTGGTGAAATTGTAGACTTTCCTTGGGAATATTAAAATGATTGTTTTCGTTTTCCTTACACAAGAGGATTTTCTTGAACAGGTGTTTCGTGGTATTAATAAGCCGATGAATAGCTACATGTTTTTTGAATGATCCGAAATCTGTTTCATTTTTTTTTTTGGAGTTCTTTTGTTTTGAACTGTACTTTTATATATATACACACACACAAAATGTACTTATATATTAAAATACACTTTTATCTAAAAAAAATTGTTGAATAAATTAAAGTCTTTGTTTGTGAAACGAAAATAAATTCTACTGTCTGAAATCGCTCTTAATTTTTATGGGTGGGAGCTAGTAAAAAAAAGTATTGTAAAACAATATTTCAGTTTAAGGTGAAATTTATATAATAAAATATTAATCTTGGCTAAATAATTTTGTGTCTGTAATATATATAAATTAGATTAATTAACCAGACATCATAAACAATCAGTCATATCAATAATAAACAATTTTTTTCTTCGGTTATTTTTCTACAATAATAAAATTTAAAATTACTCAGTAAACGGATTTAGACAAGCTTTCGATAACAAATATAATTTCGTTATTATTATGTCTTCGTCGTTTGTCGTTTGTATTATACTTAAGCCTGATTGGTCGAAAGGCGCATGCATATTTCAATTGTATAAAATTACATTCTGATTATGATAAATATGTAGAAAATTGTAATAAATCAAATTTATTGCACTTTTGGCATGTTTAGCTAGCTCAGATGATTATTTTCTTCATTAATCATTGTACTTTTGATTTCCATTGTCCGTGAGCTAGAGTACGAATTTCATGTAACAAAATGTTGTACGGTTGTACAGAAACCTACAGTGCCCTAGCAATAACCCAGCACCCGCATCAAACAGCTAGCACCCTGAGCCCAAAACCCAACCAACACCCACAGCACCCAGTACCAACCAATACCCACAGCACCCAGTACCAACCAATACCCACAGCACCCAGTACCAACCAATACCCACGACCCAGCATCCAGTACCCAGCACCCAACAAGCACCATCAAGCACTCGGAACCCAGCATTAAGCACCCAGCACCTTACACACACCACACAAAAAGCACCATCAAGCACACGAAATCCAACATGTAGCACTTTAAATATAGCACCCAGTACCATACACCAAGCACCAAACAAGCACCATCTAGCACCCGAAACCCAACATTTAGCACCATTTACCCAGTTCACTAAATTCAGCACCCAGTACCATACACCAAGCACCAAACAAGCACCATCTACCACCCGGAACCCAACACTAAACATCAAGGATCCCACATATCAGCTCCCCGCACCCAACACCAAGTACCCTACACCCAGCCTCAAATATACAGCACCCAGTATCCAATCCCCAGCAGCTAGCACACGACAGCCATGACGCGGTTCTGCCACGCTAGTACTGCTGTATAGTGTTGAATGGCGCTATAACATTAAACGTATGGCGTAAAAGAGTGTTCTCTGCCATCATCAATGCCTTTGATCTGAAATCATCAGTACAAAACTAAAGTCACTCAGATGGGAACAGAAAAATTTACAATTTTTCAATTCGTCTGTATCGTAAAATTCCTTTTTCGAACATGACTGTAGAGTGCACCTGTTTTTGTGATTCCGGTATTTGAAGGGTAGTGTGGTCAACACTACGCACATTCTGGGCTGAATCAGGGGATTTATACTGACTTAAATCCGGATTCAAACTCGTGACTTTTGGGTTAGCAGTATAGCGCTCTACCACTAGACCACTCCAAAGCAGAGTTTCTTCAGTATCAATAATTTTAAGAACAATTGTTATCTTCAAATGTTTCTTATATTTTGTTCTATTTAGACAAAGAGTATAATTAGACACAGAAGTCACGTGTTTATCACTGTTGTCTTGCAGTAAGAAACTACATAACCTATCATGAATCGTAGCGTAGTAAAGGCCGGTACCTTAAGACTTCATAAATTCAGGTAACAAAATAGTCTAAGATTAGTTGAGAATCTTCTCCCCACTCCTCCCCAACCCATCCAACACTGCCGTCCCATCGTTTTGAGATAAGACTTGGTGGATTATTTTTAAATTATTAATTTTGATCTATTTATGAAATCAAAACAAAAAAATATTTAATGAAACAAAGTCGTCTCCCTTGAGATGTTCAATATTACTTATTTCCCTTTTATTTGTACAGGACCTTGTGTAATACGTCTAATGTGGATATCAAGAATATACTTTGTGAAAGGTTGCAATGTATAAATATATATATATATATATATATATATATATATATATATATATATATATATATATATACATATATATATATATATATACATATATATATATATATATACATATATATATATATATATATATATATATATATATATATATATATATATATATATATATATATATATATATATATATATATAAATATATATTTATGTGTGTATATATATATACATATATATATATATATATATATATGTATATATATATATATATATATATATATATATGTATATATATATTTATATATATATATATATATATATATATATATATATATATATATATATATATATATATATATATATATATATATATATACATACATAGATCACATTCGAGTTACGTCTAATATTCGATCACAGCGGTAAAAACTAAAATAAGGCTTCTTTTGTTTTCTTTATACATTAAAACAAAAGGTTAGATAAAATACGAGATACCGGTGTAAACTTATATGAGGATTTTAGACAAGATCAAGTTTCACTTTAGTAGCTGCGGTGGTTTCTATTTCAATGTGCGTCAATGACGTCTAGAATAAGATACGTTTAGCCTTGGAGTTAAGATACTATTCAGTGTTCTAGATTTTTCTGTGGAGTCTGTTGTTTGGTGTTAATGTAATACTTTAATATTAATGTCGTTTATTGATTTAAATGCCATAGAATGTGTTTGTTTTTTAATTCTGATGTCCTTCAATTATGTCTAATCTAATGTCCGGTAGTTCAGTGATCTTTATATTATGCAATCTTATATTATACATTCTTATATTATACAATTGTTGTCTGGTGTTAATGTCTTAGATCAGTGGTTCTCAACCTTTTTGGAGGTACCGAACCCCAAAAGTTTCATGCGCGCATTCACCGAACCCTTCTATCGTCCTTACTGACACAGTTCCGACCACGAATAATATGAGTAGAATGTGCTTTGACCTCAGCCGAACCACCGAAACTGTCTTGTCGAACCCCTGAGGTTCAGTCGAGCACAGATTAAGAACCGCTATCCTAGATTGTTGAGAATTCAATTAATTTCTTAAAGGTTGAAAATCCTCAACCAAAAATATGCCCTTTTTTTTTATTGTGTATGCTAATTTTTAAAGTTCAGTATGCCAATGTCTGTATAATTTAAAAAAACGAAGTCACAGACGTACTTGCAGGAATACATTAACCTAATCTTTACCAATTAGACGAGATCTGCTTTTGACTTGAGCTTTTTGTGTTTGCGACAGACTCATTAAAGTTTTATTCACCAACTTAACACATTAACACTCCTTTTCAGTCGTTATCAGTTTTTTTTTTCTTTTTCTGTGAGTGGGTGGGGGTAGGGCATTTAAATTTTTGAAGGGGGAGGTGCACTTAAAATGTCCTAAAAATGGGGGCGGGGGTGACACTAGTTAAAGCATATATATTTTGGTAGTTATAATTACTCTTCTATTTCGTATGGGGTGGGGTTAGTGTACGAGGCTACCCCCTCCTCCCCCCCCCCCCCCCTTCCAAATGAAAAGATTCTTGAAAGAAACTCTGCTGCTTACCCATTCTGAATCACTAAACAAAGAAAACGCAGAGTGAATATGTATGAATAATATAAAACCCCTTGCACCAATGTGCACGATTGTTGTGTATGGAAACAAAGACTACCAGTAATCTGTTTCAGATCACACATTTCCTTTGTTTTTTATCCGCATCACCAGGTTCAGTCGCACTGGCTTACAATACTTTTATTTGAGGTGCAGACTAAACTGACTACAAATCCCATTCACCTTTTTAACTGCCACGCCCCATTGTTGCGTCACAATTTTCGCAGCCATTGTCGATGTTAACATAGCCTTAATTAGCCCATCTCATTAGTTCAAAGCCGTTGTGTTTCAGATACCATAATTGTTAATGAATGGTTTGAACAACTCGATTGTGCAACACAGCGTTTACACTTACGACATGTGTACTATACACGTCTAGAAAAAAAAACCTTCGTCATAAGTTAATTTTATATGAACATGTATAGGGGGGGGGGGTGTACTCATTAATTGCGAAGTTTTTTTTTTTTTTGCTAGACATGTTTAGTATACATGTCACTGGTGTAAACGCGTTGTTACACGTGTTCATTGTGAGAAAATCACCACGCGAATCCATCAGTTATGGTTTATTTTTTACAATTTTTTTGGAGTGAAATGGATGCTTAGAAGTCTTCAACATTTATACTGTCTCAAGATGTATTTAATGTTTAAATTAAGAAAGAGTAAAGAAAGCAGGGAAGGCCAAGGGAGACGTGGAGGCACACAGCGAGGAAGTAGCTGGTAGAGGCAGGCTGTCATGGGAAAAGAGACCTAAAAAAGTGGAGGAAGCTTTCTTTGGCGGCCACATGTGTCTTGGGCACAAAAAGTAAAAGATGATAAAGTGAAAGTAAAGTTCCATGTTCGAACCTGACGGTCAATGGGGCAAGGGAAGTAGAGTTCACCTGTTTCTGTGACCTCGGCTTATGAAGGAATAGTGTGGTCAGCACTATGCCCAGCCGCTTTTAATTTCCCTAACGAGAGTTAGGTACCCTTTACAGCTGGGTGGACGCAGTGATGTTCTACTTACTTAAACCCGGATTCGAACTCGAGACTTTCGGGTATAAGTCAAGCGCTATACCGCTACCGTTCGTTTAGTTAACATGAATAGACTCTCTGGAATTTAAAAAAAATTCCGGATCAACAGCCTTTCCTACACATTGATATGTGTATTCTAATGCGAGTCCTTTTCAAAATATCAGTGAGAAATCAATTTTTTTTAAGGGGAAGTCACTCACTTGACCCAAAGGTAGACCATAAATTTTGGTAACCAAAAAGCGAATCATTGTATATCTATCCGTGTAATACAATGAGCATTTTTAGAATATTCATTTCAATACCAATGGTTAATTATTAAGATTGGGGAGACGGGGGTGTTGTTATTTCCCTGTCTAAACTACAAGCTCCGGTGCAAGCTTTAAAAGCATCTGACCGAATTTATGGTGTTCAGCCTATTAATAGCAAGTCTAAAAATAAATGAGCTTAAAACACAAACAGCCAACTCTGACGTCATTGAATTTCACCCATTTTTAACGCGATTGTTTTGTTGTTGGACAACCGGAAGTCTCTTCTTATGCAATCCCAAAGAACGAACTCGAAAAAACGAAAAAAAACAAAAAAATCTGACACGAACGTAGCTCTTGACTGTTCAAGTTCTAGTGAAACGGTTCGTCGGCTCAGGTGTCATGTGTGAACTTGACATTTGACATCACGACACCTGTCACCACCCACACGTATTGTCGTGATACCTGACCTTGAGATTCTAATATGGAGGTTCACCTTGGCCTCAGTATCGTCTTATGCTGCCAAGTTTCCGTGTTTAAAAATAGACATTGTTATTCATTTCGCAATGACTTCCCTGAAAATAACCATTTTAGTAAAAAAATAACTAATTAATTAACTTAATATCAATAGTGTGACATTTCATGCACTGAAATTTTAATTAAGACATTTAACACATGTTTGACTTCCATATATGCTTGCGAAAAAAGATAATGGATACTATTATTTTTAGATTGTTTATGACGTTTACTTTATTGGTGACTTTAAAGTTGGTCTTACTCTTGATCGTAGCTGTGACCTTATTGGTGACCTTTATTGGTAATCTTCGTAATCTTACATGTGATCTCGCTGCTGACCTGACTAGTTACCTTACTGGTGACCTGACTAGTTACCTTACTGGTGACAAGACTAGTTACCTTACTGGTGATCTGACTGGTTACCTTACTGGTGACCTGACTAGTTACCTTGCTGGTGATCTGACTTGTTACCTTACTAGTGACTTGACTGGTTACTTTAACGGTGACTTGACTAGTTACTTTACTAGTGGCTTACTAATTACCTCACTGGTGAGTTGACTAGTTACTTTACCGGTGACCTGATCAGTTACTCTATTGGTGACATTAACTAGTAGTTTGAGTTCCGGATAATCAACTAAGTGCCATACGTAACAATATCATAGTGTTAATGCCTTGTTGCTAGGCTAGATGTGCCGTGGAAGCTGTTGCTACGCAGGCCATTTTATGTCTAGTCAGCATTAAAAGCAATACATATTTTATAAACTTATACTGCACGTGTCTTCTCGTATATCTCTTTGTCCCCCTATCACAATACGATCAACATAATGCGAACTTTTAATATTTTATTGTTTGGCGGATCTCTTAATCCAGTACACGGAAGAAATCCAAATCCATTTTAATACACATCTTAAAAGAGCACCGTCTGCTGAGCAATCTGGAACTCTTAGACAGTTCTCAAAGAGATATGCCGGGGTCTTAAAGTTATGTAATATTCATGTCGGGATGGCATATTTTGTCATGTCGGGATGGCATGTTTTATCATGTCGGGATGGCATATTTTATCATGTCGGGATGGCATATTTTATCATGTCGGGATGGCATGTTTTATCATGTCGGGATGGCATGTTTTATCATGTCGGGATGGCATATTTTATCATGTCGGGATGGCATGTTTTATCATGTCGGGATGGCATGTTTTATCATGTCGGGATGGCATGTTTTATTCGTGTTGTACATCACAGAGCAAGTAATCCCTTTCGTGTGTGGAGTGACGGCGGATTAGAGATTAGAGAAGATGTGCGTTAAATATTCAATTGTTTTACGTCATTGGATAAATACGTGTAATGATGTTGGTATGAGGAATATCACGCAGAGATAATCATCGGAGTGTTTAATTTTTTTATGCTTAAAATAATAGATGCACTTTTTACAAAAAAGAAGCAATGGCATGGTCGAGTGTTAGAGTGTATTAATGTTTACCCACAAATCGTGAGTTTGTTTGCCATGCTCGATTCCGTTTGATGCCGTTATGCCTACGTAGCTGTTTTACCGTCTGATCACACAATCTCTTCATTAGCCGAGGTCCATGCAATAGCTAAACACTTTCATATTGGCCGTTTGATCTAAATTAAAGAATCTACACTTACTTCAGCGAAGTCATTCAGAAACGTCTATATATAAACGTTTGTGTTCTTCATTTACTCCTATCAAAACCACACATATTGGTTTTTTCTGTGATCTATTGCCTGTTCAAATATTCAAGTTAATGGAACCGTTTGATTTAGATCTGTCAAAGCTTTGATATGAGTAGATTTCTTAGATTAGACAAACTTGCTATAGTTCTTACTGCCAAACGTTCCAATAAGTTGCAGAACATCGCGATATTAAAATCCTAAAGGTGTCGGCGTGGTCGCGTTGGTAAAGCACATAGTTGCTAAACCAAAGTGTTGTGAGGTGAGGACAGGGTCGACAAGAATCAAACACAAAGTCCGTATACAATTAGCTTCATTTATTGCTTGCGAGATCAAACAAAACCTAGGCTGCCTATAAGAGAATGGACCCCCAAACTTTCCTAAACCCACCTTTTAGACCTTAATCTACGCTAAATACTTATATGTAACAATCCTAACACAAAGTATCCCGAGTTCGAACCCCCGGGCAGATGAGACCACAAAGCTGAGGACAGCAGCTCTTCTAGGAGAGACAACTCCAATATCAAACAACACACCTGCTGTCTTGTAGCTTGTTCTTGGTTGGACAAAGGCTGTGGAAGCAAATCCAAAAAGAAAAGCAGTCTGAAATCTGATTCAACGACCGTAAGGCGCATTATACCTTGACGCGTGATACTTAATAGTATAGGAGAACATCAGGGCCAACATTGTAATAAAGAACAAAGAAGACGAATATTGCAGAAAAAAGTAACAGGTAGTCAGGTAGTGCCTTCAGTCAAACGCTAAAGATAGTTATCTAAATTTCAAATTCTAGTTCCGCATAAATTGGAGTTACTTTGAAATGATATTTTTTTAAATGCTACATTTTTTTTGAAAATGCAAAATGAGATGACGATTCTAGAAATGGCTGTACTAAGTTCTCTAAGGTTGTCTTTGAATACTAATCCCATCCCCTTAAAAACGTTACCGACTTTTTCAAGATCTTGACCTATCCCCTTAAAAACTTGACACTTTTAGTAAGTTGAAACATCTCCTATGATTACCTAATCTGAGCCTGGGCATGTAGATACTGCTGTACATCTGTACTCCACTTCTTCTATCACTGAACCACCAGGTCTAAAATAAAACTTTACTTGTAGGCCTACTTAGAAACAGTCAATGTTTAACTCGACACGACAGCTGCACCGAAAAACTTTTCCCTAGTGTTCTGTTTTAAAACACTTCTGTTATAAGTGTTGCGTTTTATGGACACTAAAATTACCATCAGATGGTGGGCAAGAATCGTGTTAGATGTCTTGCTTGTAACACTGGATAAACAATTGAACTTGGCGTGAGTCAAGAACGTTTTCAGGAAACTACTTCAGAATTCTTTACAAGTTGGGTACGGCATGGCTAGAATCGGGGCTCAATATAGAGCTGACCGCACTATCTATACCTACATGTGCCGAGGTCACAGAAACATGTGAACTCTACTTCCCTTGCCACATAGACCGTCAGGTTCCAAAAGGAAACTTTACTTTTTAGGAGAAGAAAGAAAAAAAAAGTAGTTATTATTAATATTTTTCACTTGCTTAAATTTGTTTATCGCGGGTATTAACCAAATAGTTATCAAAATTATATATATATATATATATATATATATATATATATATATATATATATATATATATATATATATATATATATGAATGTATACATGCGAAAGATAGACGGAGAAATATTTTACTTCAGCGCATCGATTAAACTATAATTTTTTAAAAATCTAAATATTTACACAAAAAATAAATATCTGCTCTTGATTGTAAACAGATACACATTATTTACACTATAAAAATTTGGTGTTAACATTAAGCCGAAGAGAGAAATAAAGCAGGAATATCCGACCTTCAAATTGTAAAGTTCAAAAAGTAATCTAAACGGTGAATCTAACGTTTGTTTTTCTAAAAGTCCTCACGTCACAGCAGACGTGACCTAGTTCAGGATCTCGTCCAGACGTTGTTCCCGCTCAAGTGGGCGTCCTTAACAACTTTACGACACGATCAACACGGCAGGTAATGGCCCTGGCACCGCTGGAATCGTCCAAGACATTAAACCATCAAATCAAATTGCTAGAACTTTGTTTTAAACTTGAGCTGTTAATTGTAAAACGAGGGGGGAATATTCTTTGAACTTGTTCGTGTTTGTAATTGCTGATTTTGTTTTTTTTAAACTTTAAAAGTTTACTCTGAACAAATGGTAACCATCGATGTTATTTGTATTTTACTGCTCATAAATCAATATATGTGGAAGTTTGAATGAAAGCTATTTATAGAAAGGTAAGGAAAAAAATTGAAACACGTACAAAATCTTTTGAATGTAACGGGTTATTGGAATAAATAATGTACGTAGGATTAAAATTTTAGTAACACAAATCACTGTTTATGTAATAGTAAAAAAAGTTCTTGATAACTATTAGTTTGCTTCAATACTTGGGTATCTTTGTTGTGTATATGTAATGTTTTGTAAAGTCTTTGTGATTGAATTGTGTAAACATTTCTGGGGCGATTTAAAATTTGTATTCAATCGTTCTGTTCTTAATTAAAATGTTCAAATATTGAATTGATAAGAAAGTTAATTTTAAAATACGATCATTTTTTTTCTCCACACAAATAATGCATGGGTTACTAAATTAACACATATGAAATTAAACGTTTTAGTGTTTAAATAAGGAAACCATAATGTAACCTCGCTATTAAAAAAAAGTAAAGTAATCCTTAGAAACTAACGGCAGGTGAACAACCTTTTCGATGAAGACTGCCTATGAAGGGATAGTGTGTAAGCCGAATTTACTTTCCCTAACAGGTACCCATCAGAGCCTGGTAGACTAGGCGACGTCATACCGTCTCGAGCCCGGGGTACGAACTCGAGACTTTCGGGTCGATATCTCTACCAGTCGACCACGTCTTCTCCAACAACGCTATACTGCTTTCATAATACGGGATTCGAACTCTAAACTTTCAGGTTAGCAATTGTTCGCTCTATCGTCCGACCAGGCCATCCCCCACACACAAATAATCAAAGAATATTCTTAAATATTTTGAAATCTTTTTTTCTACAGTCACCATTTACGTTCCCCATACAACTACCCACCTCTACCATCTACCACACAAACACCCCCCCCCCCTCATTCCTTCCAGATATAGCCCTACACCATCGAAGTGGTTTTATGTTTCTTCAAGAGCCTAAGCAACCCTTCCCCCCCCCCCCCCCCCACAGGCAGCTGGACTAGAACTACAATCAATCTAACCCAGGCGGTGTTAACTTTCCTCCACAACAAATCCGGTTACACCAGTAATACGCCGGCCTTTTACAAGCTGCATTCAACGTAAATTTCATACAATCTATTTTCACACAACGCTTTCGAATGAAACTCAAGTTTGAAATTGCGGCGTTGGCTGGTGATGTCATTTGAGAACCCTCGGTTAGTGTAGAGTCGATGGGAAACTTTTTGCACTTTTGTTTCCGTACAGCCTGGCATGTGGGTGTCGTCTGTTTTGATGATGGAAATTGTTATTTTAAAGTTTTAACATTTTGGTTTTTGGTCTCATGAGTAGTGTGTCGTTTTGGATTATTATTTTTTTGGATTTATTGTTAGAAGAATATTTTAAAGTTTATTTTTGTTATAATTGTTTTTGTTCTGCCCCGCCCACATGCATGCTGTGGTGAGTGTCTACTTTCTTGTCTGGATTCAAATCGACTTAGTTCTATCTCCACATTGTCTATCCATCTGTCTAGTCTACTGTATTTCAAGAGGATAGTTAATAGAGATGGTACATGTAGATGGTTCCCGTAGATGATATATGTAAATGTTGTAATTAGATGGTATAAATATGTACTTTTTGTGGGATGGCGTGTTCAAATGGTAGAGAGTTTGGCTGATAGCCCGAAGGTCTCGAGTTCAGATCGCAGTTCTGATGGGTACCTGACTTACATTGGGGAACGTAAAGGTGGCTGGACATAACACTGACCACACCATCACTTTATTCACCGAGGTCAAGAAGCGTATGAACTAGGTCTAAAGAGGAATTTGTACTTTTTAATATGTACTCTTTAAGAGGCATATGTAGTTGGTGTATGTAGAAGTTATATGTAGATGCTGTATATAGAGGTAATATTTAAATGACGCTTGTAGAAGTAGGTGTATGTTTTAGTAAAATGTAGATGATGTAGAATTTATATAACGATGGTGTATGTAGAAGTTAAATATAGATGATATAGACGTTATATGAAGATGTTTTATGTAGAACTTATGTAGATGGTTTATGCAGATGTTATATGTAGATGGTAAATATATATTATGATATATAAAAAATTGTTGAGAAGGATTTTTTTAGTTTAGTTCACCGCCTTATGTAACACCCAGCCTGGAAAGTTTACTAAAAACCGAAAGTTCCTGACAATTATATCAACCACAAACGTTAACTCTATGTCAACCTGCACTCCAAAAAAAATGAAATAACGGATGCACTCTATTTCGTATGTCATCTAAACTATACTTTTTTTTTTTAATATATAAAAAAAACCAAGAAATATGCTTTTATTTATGTAAATATCACAGGTTTACAAATCTTCAGAAGCAATATTAATAATCAAAATAATCCTTAAAGTTTGAAATCATAAACTCCAAGGGTTTTTTTTTTTGTTTTCGTCTATTTCTTTTTTATTTTGTATGTACGTCATGATGAGAAACAAAAATCAAAATATTTTATCTCTTTAACATATCTTGTGCAGATTTCGTGCAACTTTTTCTTTTTTTTAAATAGAATACAATCACGTAGATATAAGAATTTCGTACCAAATGAACGCAAACAACGAGCGGATAATAGAGCGAAATGTGTGTGATTTACAAAGCAAACGTAATTTATTCCAAGCTTTTATTTAACTTCCTGTCGAGTTTCGTCGTGGATCAAAAATGTTGAGCGAAATTTCGATCACTGTTAACTGACCGATTCGTTTCAAACTGGGCATGTTGGACAACAGCCACAACTATTTAAATTAATGATCAGACGAGGCCCATCAACTTGGAGACAGCAGCCGATCTAGTTGAAAAAAAAACTAAAAAACTTAAAAGCTGATGCCTTGCAGATTTTTCTTAGGTTGACAAACACTATAAGAGCGAATCTAAAAATAAAAGTCTGACATCGGAATCAACGGGCTATATGGCGCATAACATGTCAATGTAATTACATCATTATTTATATACAATACGTTATTTTCTGTTCCCGGGCAACATCCGTTTCTATTAAAGTGTTGAAATAAGAGACCCCTGTTCTAAATATAGACTACGTTCATTGTTCAGGGTTGCCAGTAATATAACATAAATCGTTAAAAATATATTCTTATATCAATTTCAGATGGAAATTATAATCTGTAATAAATATCTATTTTTAAACATGGATTCGAGTAGTTGTTCTAAATTCTTTTTTAAAAAACAACAAATTTTCAGGAGCATAGACGTGGGTCTCAGGTTTACGCGCTTCTCATGAAATCAGATTAGTTTCTCTACTCAACTCTGAGAAATTTACTTCCGAGATTGAAAAATTAAATATAAACCAAGCTAAATGTAAATTATATTAAATTTTTTTTTTTTTGGCGTCAGATATACGATCCGACTTTTCGATATTTACGACAAAGAAATCTCACGTTATAGATGATGGGATGTATGTGTACAGCCGATATTCTCGTAGTTGGATCAGTCGGGCGATGGTTATTACGAAATACAGTCTGTGAAACTGAATGTTAAACTAAATTTTAAAACCAAAAATAGTGGCAGTATTGAGAGTTACGGTATATTGCAATGAATCGGGTTCTTTGACTAAAAACGTAGGCGGATGAAGGTATACTTTACAATGCGTGGGTTGGTCTAGGTAAGTTAGCGGAAATATCGAATGATAAACGAAAATGTCATGGAGTCGAGTGATATTTTTCCCGAGAAGTTCCGAGTTCACAAACACGTCTAATAAGAAGCTCTGATTGCAGTTAAAGACCTCATCAGATGAATACAATGTTACAAAGGTTTGAAATGAACATCATCTCCAATTACTGCAATGGGAGTATGGGACGTCCGTTGCGACATTTCAAGCAATCTGGACTGTTCCATTCTCTCCAGACAGTTCTAAGTGTGGCCCAACTTGCTGGTGTCTACCTCAGGAAAGCGCAAACGGGAAACTGCGCTAGGGAAAACTGCGCAAACAGAAAAATGGCAAATACAAACTAATTATACTTATACTTTAATTTTTGTCATATTTCATGGAAATATATTTTATTATATTAAAATGTACGTGTGGTTATTCTATATTAATGTCTATAAATGCTCGATTTAAGAAAATAAAATGCTTTTACGCCTTTCTTTATGCGCTCTTTTTCGTTGCGCATCTCTCCGGTCACCTACCAAGTGACCTCCAATCATCAACTCAATCCGTTCGTGCGCAAGACAAATTGAATAGATGAAGTAGAGTTCATCTGTTTTAATTACCTCGGCATACTAGAGGATAGTATTGTCAGCATTAAATTCAACCGCCTTAGTTTCCCTAAAGTGATTCAGGTTCATGGTCTTCCTACAGACCCGCGCCTTCCTAAACTTTTACTCACACATTTCACACTGAACTCGTTTATTCTACCCAACATTCTCTGCTAACGATGACCTACTAGTCTCGTGTGTCCGAGTCCCCTACGAGCACTGAAATATGACGACCGTGATGCGAACTCCTAATGTGGGTGTCGCAATGTCCTGGGTGAACTAGATCACCGGAGGAATCTAACTACCAGGCATCAAATATCGATGCCATTCTAACGCTTATTAGAAATAAATTATTTACCGTTTTGCTAAATGTAGAAGCTTATGAGTGGACCATCCATTTTTACCCATCCACCGGTATAAAACTTCTATGTAAGTATAAAGCGCTACCCGAATAGATCTGGTCTTTTCAACAGATTTGGCTATTACTATGGTGTGCAACTATGTTGCGTCACACTCACTTAACTACATCGCCGGTGTGCACTTTGACGAGAAAATCTACCCACACCCCTTTTTCTGTAGATCTAATATTTCTTATTAAGCCACAGAGGCGTAGCGAAGGGGGGGGGGGGGTATATATGTTCCCGGGCGCCGACACCTGGGGCGCCAAAATGGATTGGCAAAAATATTAAAAGCTCATTTTAGCAGTCAAACTGAAAGTTTGTTCCTGGGCGCCGGGAGGGGTCACTACGCCTCTGTTAAGCCTCTAATGAGACTGCTTTATATATTCTAGAAAAAAGTGTAAACATAAAAACGTGACGGGGTTTTATTCATAATAATAACCAATACCCACCCAAGATACTTTTACACCTATACTTTACCGTTAAGATCTATTGCCACCTCCCTTGGTGTAGGCCTACTTCTACGAACAAACTCTAATAATTTTCTTTTATGTTGCTTTTATCCTTGACAAAGATAGCTTTATATTTAACAATATTATTAGTCTTATTGTTATGTTTTCTGTTGTGTATTCATTATCATCAACACAAGTTGTACGAGTATTGGGATAATGTTTCATAGTTTCATATAACACAATCGTTAAGTATGGTTTTCATACCGTGGGCGCTGAAGCCAGCTAATTTATCACTTGTATCCGGGTGCCACAGACCCTCGCTACGCCACTAAATTAACACCATCCAACACTCATTATCCGAACACCCGAGTAGCAGAGGGTGTTCGGCAGTAGGTCAAGTGTGTTCTATTCTGTCACGCATGCGCTCTCATTAGTCGCCATCACACGTCATCAACGAAGGAACGTGACGTAGGTTCAAGGGCGCTAATGGCCCCAGGCCTGCCGTCTATAGAGCCTAATACGTCACATCCGGTTTCTGCATGTAACGACTGAGAGAGTTACAAAACATTTAATAACACGGTGTAAACAGCTTATTTGGTTTAGCTCAGGGTTAGATACACGCGTTCAAATGACAGGTTCCACCCCCCCCCCCCCCATCATCCAACATTAGAGCTTAATAACTGGCTATGAGGGATCCTTCCAGCGTACTGTAAGAATGCACTGTTGTATTTATAGAAAGGCTATTCTGTGAAATGGTTTGGTTTATTTGTGCTTCGTTCCGAAATAAATAATTCCTTTTTCAAGTTTTTAAGTAAAACGAGATTATTTATCCCAGGTAGTAACTGCACTATTTTCTCATTGGTGATGGTTTTGTTCGCTAAATGATTTCACACATCTAGGAGGGGAAAAAAAAAGGGGGGGGGGGTTCTGAAGTGAAGCTTTCAAAGAGTCAAGTTACATTAATGCGGTGAAAAAAGTATTTGAAACAGAATGTTACTACTTATTTCGCATTTTGTAAATACCTTTAAGAAATAACATCGATTTTTTTTGCGAGGAGAGTGATTTTTTATGAGTGTATATAACAAGGGGGAGGAGGATGGAAATTAAAGAATACAATATGGTCGCATTTGTATTGATTATTTAGTCATATTTACCGTAATAATTATATTTTTTTAAATTTTTATTTTCTGTGTAGTTTTTTTTTTCTTTTTTTCCACAAAAAGCATTCTTACCTTTAACAACCGTAAAATTTTATTCATCTACACCACCACATCTATAACAAATTATATTTTTATAAGGACTTGAACCCAATGAACTTCCTGTGTTGTGATGTCAGGTGCCAGGTTATTGCACCCAGCTGATAGAGCTTCAGGAGAGTGGGCAAATTTGCCTGTCTTTGTATTCAGCATTGCTGGTCTTGGCCCAATGCCACGCCCTGTCTTTATCAAGGGTGGTCTAACCTGACGCTCTTAGCTCAGGGAGGTCTAACTTGACATACTTTGCTCAGGGAGGCTTTAAATCTTTCGCCCTTAGCTCAGGGAGGTCTAGCCTGACATTCTTAGCTCAGGGTGATCTAGCCTGAAATTCTTAGCTCCGGGATGTCTAAGCTGATATTGTTAGCTCAGGGAGATCAAACCTGACACTGTTAGCTCCATGTGGTCTAAACTGATATATATATATATATATATATATATATATATATATATATATATATATATATATATATATATATATATATATATATATATATATATATATATATATATATATATATATATATATATATATATATATATATATTGCGAAAGTTCTAATATCATCCAACAAAGCAAAAACATTTTTAGATTTAATCATAAGAATCATTTTTTTAAAAACCTCCACCCCCCCCCCCCCCCTTTCCACTGGCAATGTACTTTACCATTTAATTTAATAACAATTGTCCAACGATTCTCAGCATCATTTTAAAAATTCAGCTTTTTTTGTTATACTACTTTTCTAATCAGCTATCGTCCATCGAGAAAAATCGATGGAGATCAAAGGGCAATGCCGATACATTTAACTCCCGTTCGGGTCAGTGGCTTGTGTGCATTGTCTTGCCGCTTCCTTTGTGTTGAAGATTCGTTTGTGTGATCCGCGCTCAGAAGAAGTTTGTTTGGAGAAGGTTGAATGTAAGGATGTTTTGGTCAGCGTTTAGATGGGTGTTGTCCATTGGAGGTTGACGGTGGCGTTGTTTGTGTGATCAATGCTCAGAAAGATGTGGATTAGTAGTTGCCCTTAGCAGATTTGTAGTTATATTTAAAAAGAAAAACCCACGTAATTACTCTTACAGATCTAGCGATTAATGGTGCAAATGAAGATGAGTTCATTTGTTTCTATACCCTTTGCATATCAATGATTTTTTTAAAGATCTACTACAGCATGTATTGTTCTACATTAACTAACTCACACTATTGCTTATACTTTACCCATCAAAGTTTGCTGAACAAAGAAACGTATACCAACTCCAGGTTATGATCCAAACTCGAAATTTTCAGGTAGTACCTGTACGCTCTACCACTGAACCACTTCCCTCTTTTAGCGAGCAATAATAAACATGTAAATAGACTTGAACAGATCAGAAAGCAAGACTAGAGGTTCAGCCTGTACTATATTTTTCAACCAAAAATTCGCGTGTGAAGAATAGATAGAAAAAAATATGTTTTGACATATCCGATCGGTGATGCAGAACAAGTCGCCCGACCATGACGATTTTTAAAACCACATTTCTCATTTTCTCTGGGATCAAAACGGATGCACTGTTGAAGTTTTAACCAAATGATGTACACAACACCTGAAATGTTGAACCATGGTCTTTGACACAAGAGAAAAAAAATTACTTGAATATTTAACTTTAATTGTTTAGTAGGGATTGGTATTGTAAGTGTAGAGACTTTGGTTGCTAGCCTGAAGGTCTCGAGTTCGGATCTCGGTTCTAGCTTGTGACTGTAGGCTGTACCTGTGTCCACCCAGCTCTGATGTTTACGTTTTGGGAGTAAAGGTGACTGGGCATAGCGCTGACCACACTATACCTTCGAATGCCGAGGTCGAGAAACATTTGAACCCTTTAAGCTCAATGGATCTTTAGTTCTAAAGAGGAGCTTTACTGTTTAGTAAATCTTATTAAAGCATTTATATCTCGTTTACTGTGTAGAAGTCAACATTTGCTTATCTAAATGTTTCTTCGAAGAATTCTTAATTGCCTAATTAATTACTCCTGATTTATTTCAAATTGCGTTTTTATAGTGTTAATTGAAATTTTGTTTTGGTTATTTTTAATATACTAAATCCAACACTATAACGTTCATTGGTGAGATTTATGAACAAAAGAAATTCATTGAGGCATATGAGACGTAGCGACCCATACCGACGCCCCGGGCTGCCGCCCCTCCATTACCTCCGCCTCTGTATACCAGCACATCACCCAACGAAGCATGTCTATATTGGCTCACTTGTCACATGATTGCTTTTATAAACGCTCTGTTGCGTCAAGATTGTGAAATCGTGTAAGTATTAGAGTTGAGAGCGTTCTGCCCTCACACATGCTACTTAACGTACCCCTTAATAAGCGGTCTAACATGGCTATATGATCAGGTAGGTATTCACCCCTTTCCAAAGGAATATCATGCATCGTTAACACCCTGATGTCACGCACCCCTCACTGAGTTCCCCAATCCCCCCCCCCCCATGGCATCACTGTTTCACTTTAGCTTCGAGGGTTCCAAAAACGACCCTCTTACCATTCAACAATTAGCACTGCTAAATCACAATACCTCTAATTGAGCAAATCTATCACCTATTATCCTAACCATTATTATTAAAATTGTTTATTTACAATCGCAAATGCATGTCATTTATGCAAGAGATATATGCAGGTTCATGTGTTTTTATTTATTATGAGCTCGTAGCACGATTTAATACGGCTCCTAGCGCCATTCACACATCACTCAAATAACCCTCACTCGTCATTAGCAGCCTGATTGCTTGCCTAATTAGTACACAATGAGTGAAAAAGTGCAAAAAAAATGTGCTGAAAAGAATGTTTAAAAAAAACATGATGTTGAAAAACTGTGTTAAGCCGCTGTCTGCTGATAAAAATACCCGCCACAAATCGCCAGCTAACTCCACCAAACCAAACACCGTCATCCACACGGACAATGAAACTTGTCAAGCTGTGTCCACTTGTGGTCAGGTCATGCGCCGGTCTGGCGACTCTTGGATTTTTAAAAAAATTTCACACGGAGTAATCCGCAGATCTCACACACAGAAGGGGGGGGGGGAATTACCTTAGTGCTACGGTGCGGCTAAAGGGGGGGGGGGTTGTGATATTACCCTAGCGTCAGGGAGCGCCCCTCACATCACCATACTGTTTGTACGCGGATCACGCAACGTGACATCCGCCATATTGACGGCGGATATGTTGGTTTTGACGTTCAGGGTCGGCCATCTTGTCACTAAAGAACGCCAACTCTGGTCTCACGGATTTAATGTGTGCGAGATTTCTCTGACGATCATTACCCGACTTGCTTTCAACTCTACCGCCAAGGTCGTTCATGTTGATTTAAATTTTAATTAAAAAAAAAACAACAAATTTACGAACATCAAAAGCCTACTTTAGTAACTATTTTTAGTAAGTGAAGTCTTTTAAAATAGTAGTTAGTGTAAGAGCAATGTCTTTTTGACGGGTCACCGGATCAGACTTGAAAAAATCACGGTTAAAGACATTGAAGTTACGTGTGCTTGTGATAAACGCCACAATCTCAGTTCAGAGTTGTGGAACTTGTGTCTGGGATATCAACTCATCTGTCGCTATGACGACGGATAATCAGGTAACAGTGTAGGTAATACAAGTATCCAGCCGTTTTAACTTCTCCAGTTTGTTGAAGTCTGATTTTTTTAAAATTAAATTCAAAGTCAGGTATTTGAAATTCAGGATTTAATTATGTATAAAAATTGTATTTTCAAAAATGAAATATCTAAAAGTCCGATATTCAAAAGTCAGGTTTTCGAATTTCAGTTATTCGAAAGTAAGGTATTCAAAAAGTCAGGTATATAAAAAGTCATGCTTTTAAAAGTCAGGTATTCGAAAGTCGGGTATTCAAAATTCAGTTATTCAAAATTCAGGTATTAGAAACTCATGTATTAAAAAGTCGGGTTTTAGAAAGACAGGTATTAGAAAGACAGGTATTAAAAAGTCGGGTATTAAAAAGTCAGGTATTAAAAGTCGGGTATTAAAAAGTCGGATATTAAAAAGACAGGTACTAAAAAGTCAGGTATTAAAAAGTCAGGTTTTTAAAAAGACAGGTATTAAAAGTAGGGTATTAAAAAGTCGGATATTAAAAAGACAGGTACTAAAAAGTCAGGTATTAAAAAGTCAGGTATTAAAAAGACAGGTATTAGAAAGACAGGTATTAGAAAGACAGGTATTAAAAAGTCGGGTATTAAAAAGTCAGGTATTAAAAAGACAGGTATTAAAAAGTCGGGTATTAAAAAGTCGGGTATTAAAAAGTCAGGTATTAAAAAGACAGGTACTAAAAAGTCGGGTATTAAAAAGTCAGGTATTAAAAAGTCGGGTATTAAAAAGTCAGGCATTAAAAAGTCAGGTATTTAAAAAGACAGGTACTAAAAAGTCAGGTATTAAAAAGAACAGGTACTAAAAAGTCAGGTATTTAAAAGTCGGGTATTTAAAAGTCAGTTATTTAAAACTGCCAGATCGAGCTACATCCTCACTTACAGAGATAAGTTCGGCGCTCTACCACTCGACCTCAACATTGCACACAATTGTCAGGCTCACATAGAGGATCGAATACACGTGTCTTAGGGTCTGTAATTAAGATCTGGATTGGACATTTGCCCAGCACCAAACCGTACAGCGACACACAGTGTGTAAAACTTGTTTTTAAATCTTCTAAAATAAAGCAATAGTTGAGGATATACACAAGGAGAAGATGTATAACATTTTCAATATACCATAAACTGTCAAGGTATCCCTGTTGTCAATGTCCAACTGTATTGACGGTTAGTGTTTTCTTTATTAATTACGTTGATGGGTTGTTTTTCTTTTTTTGTATCTTCCATTAGATATACTTATCTTGTTCATCTTAAAAGTTTTAGGTATTTAATATGCGTGTTTTACTGTCTTCAAGCGCATGCACAGCACCATTGAAATGGCGGCGACACCAAACTCCTTATAGCTTTAGTACATAAGGTAGATATTTTCGGTGGAAGAAGGGCGGCATTATAGGCTATATAGTACCAGGCGTCCATCCGAACTAGCGACGCCACAAGGACATAGTGCAATTTAGCTGTACCTAGCTAGGCTGTAGCTAAACAAATCTGAGAACCCGTGAACTAATTTAATAAATCGTGATGAAGAATAAATGATTGACGCTATAGAAAGACAAAACTTTACCCAATAGAAAAAAAAAATTAAAATATTTAAATTAAAAAATTTATATTGTTTCAAAACAGAATATAAAACGCTCTAAATTTTTAAACAATGTGAAAATTCTACACGTTTTCAGGCGAGTATAAAAGGATACACTTCAAGACATTATAAATTTCAAAAAAGCACTCAAACTATTTTAAAAGGTCAGATTACTAGTATGTCATGGTTTGTATTTTTTTCCCATAGTTTGTAGACTGAGATTAACACGCAAGCTCTTATGTAACACTGTCTCTTAACGCTTCATCTTTCAATTTAAATTTCAGCGTGATGGAAAGTTGACACGGCGTCACAGTTAAAAGGTCGACCTACTGGACTGGTAAAAAAAAAAGGTCGACCTACTGTGCAGTTAAACACGTACGCATGCTTTTAGCTGCTATCATCTATATCGCTCCGTCTCTAATGTCGCGATGGTAAATATAGCACAGCAGTGTGATTTTTATACCGCAAAGCAAAGTTTTGTTCTAGGTTGTTTCCCTTGAATCTGTGGCTTATCGTTCGTGGATCTACGGTTATCGTTCCTGTGCAATCAGAAAACGTTTAGCTGCATTAAGAGACGAAGGTTAAAATCAAAGTGTTTTTTTTTAAGTATAAATGTAAAATAATGACAATGACGTCAGAGGGGATGGTGTAGGTGGATACATAATCTTGTCGTATGGGCTGAGGCTTTGATGTTTGATGGTACTAGACATACATCTGGGACTAAGTTTATCGTTTATCCGCTCCTGGGGGTCTAATCAAGATTGACAAACGAAGGGGAGGGGGGCACTGGTATCTTGCAGGTCTGAATCTATATACAAAGACATACGTGGAGTCACTTTTTTTTCTCAGTCATCAAGGTCTCTAGATCTAACTATCACGAAGGTCTGCAGACCAAACTATTCTGAAGGTCTATAAACCTAACAGTACACTAACTTTAGGCCACGTGAATAAGGCACTCGCTAATCTTTCAAAATGTAAAACAATATAAAACGGGAGAGCTAATATAATTCTTAACAGGCTGATAACTATAGAAACATTGATGGGAAAGGCGTGGCAAGACAAGGGAGCGTGTGATTGCTTACTCCAGAAGTCCCGAGTTCAAATCCCGAGTACATCAGGCTCGTTTGCTGGTGACAGCAACTGAACTAAGAAAAGAAAAATCTAAAAATCACACCAAAAAATCCTTGTTGTTTGTTCTTGGATGGACGAAGGCAAAACAATACGCACAAAAAAAGCAGACTGAAATGTTGAGTCAACTTGCTATATGACGCATAACAGGCTGACATGTCAAACTTAATTATGCTACACGATATCCGGTTCAACATTACACTTAAGAACTAAGAAGAAGAAAGATGGATGTTCTTAAAGACATCCAGAACCTAATCTGATAATTTTAGATCATTAACGGTCGAATGACGTCAATCACAATTTCTTACTTCCGGTTGTCAAGACATATTTGAAATATCAATTATTTCCTGCAAAGCAACTTCCAGATATAGTGAGAGTTCCTGCATATTGTGTTACTTCCGGTATAACAGATACTTCCTGTCTATAGACAAACTTCATTTATCCGATAGACTCCCGGTATATATATAGAGAGAGACTTCCGGTAAATATGTATCTTACTGAACACAATAATTTATCGGCGAAGAGGAGGAGGTTTTCAGCACACAGGAATTCTTCTGATATATCAATATACATCTTGCATGAGAAAGGATTTCCGGTATATAAAAGGACTTCCGTGTTTTAAAAAAAAACTTCCGTTATACAGAGTGATTTCCGGCTTGAAGAGAGACTTCTGGGTAAAAAAAAAACAACGACCTAAGCGGTTTTTTTTTAAAAAAATTGGTATGTCATGAGCATTGTTTCTGTCTCAATGCCCTTGAGATTTGCATATTATTTAAATCTTATTCTTTCCTCGCGCGGACTTTTGAATGGCTTCACGACGTCAGGAGTCGCCGGGAAATGGGGCTTTTGGTCGGGAGGGGAAAAAAAGGGGGGGGGGGGGGCTTTTGGCTGTAAACGACGCGAGAAACAATGCCGAGGTCTCAGAAAAGAAAAATCAAAGAGCGGAAATTGTGATAAATGGGGAGATAATTTAGGCTTGTCACGGAGGACCAATGATGCCACAGTGACAGAAATTGTTTCAGCATTTTGTGGCCAGATTTTTTACCTCCCCCTTTTTTAAAAACAAAACAAAGTTAAAGCGTTTTCTAGAATTTATGTATTGCGAAAGAAACTACTGAAAATTGAATATTTTGTTTTGTAGCTTTATTCACAAGAAAATTCATATATATATATATATATATATATATATATATATATATATATATATATATATATATATATATGATTAATACGATATTTCAATGGTCAGATATGTATGGAAAAGATGTAGACCATAAATCAAGTAACTTGGATCATGGTGTAGTTGGGAGTCTGTTTCCGTGAGGTGGTGGGGAGAGGGGGTGGTTCAGACATATGACGTTGAATAAGCTTGAAATTTATACAAAAAAAATATAATTGTTCTTTTTTTTCGTTGTTCTTAATATGTTTATATTGAAGGAATTATAAAACAAGTTATACGTTGTTGACAAACTGCACCGTCGTCTCCTGATCTACAAACTCCCCTTTCTCTGAGTGGCGTGTTTGATGGCCAGAGTCTAGACCACCTTTGTTGTATACGCTGCCGTCTTGTGGGACATGTACAGTGTTTTATAGGGCCATGCCACAAGGGCAAGTTACTCAGGGACCATCTTTTATTTTTTCTAAACGGTGTTTCATCTTGTTGTCGTGTGGTCTAAGTCTGAAAATGATGTCCTGTTTCTGACGTGTTCATTCGTAATAAGCGTCGTTTTTTTTAAAAATAATTTGTGTGCGTGTCAGAGAAAGGGTGAAATTATTTCTTATGAAAAACATTTACATTTCGGCGAGAAATGTGTTTTTAGTGTGGTTTTATTAAAACGTGTTAATTTAGTGGGGTTTTGTTCAGCCATTATTACCATGGCAACAAAAGTTACAACGAAAGCTGTGCAACTCGTTATATAATTGTGGTTTTTTGTTAGTGTTTATGTGACAAATGTAGATAAATACATGTTGCTTTTAATTACCGTTCAATTTACGCATATAACGATAGACGAAATGAACGTTGGAGGCGGGAGGATAGGGGGGGGGTGTTATATCGTCATCTAGGGTAGACCTATGGGTGGTGAAGAATAGCGCTTGATTGCTATATCTAAAAGTTCGGCTAGTTATCTTATATAAGAGAGATAATTCCCCATTCAAACAACCGATGCTTTGCAGATTGTTCGTGAGTGGACAAAGACTATGGAGATTGGGAAAGAAAAGCAGGAACATTTCTAAATCAACGGTCCATTTTGGCGAATAACATTTTGACACGCAATAATTTATTATGTTTGATGATATACCCTTCAATATTATAATTTAGAACGAAGAAGAAGGTGTTAAGATGCCCATTTGGATGTTTTAATTAGAAGTTGCTACTCGTATAAAGTATAGACCTTCATATGTGAAGTATAGACCTTCATGTATGAAGTATAGACATTCATATCTGAAGTTTGGATCTTCATGATTGAAATACTGACATACACAACTAGATCTGGAAAAATCATGTCTGAAATATGGACTTTCATGTTTGAAATATTGACTATCATGTGTGATATATGGATTTTCATGTGTGAAATACAGCATACACCTCCAGATCTGAAATATGGACATAAAGTTGTAAAATTAAACTTTTTAAAGTGGGTAGTTGACCAATTAAAGAACGTAAAGTACTACTGCTTTAACCATCAGCCGACAAGATAATCATTCAGGAAACTTGCAGTTTTATTTCAAACATATTTATAAACCTAATTTATAAACAACCATCTTTTCTGTAAAAAAAAATAACTTTGAGTATCTAAATTTAGAAATAAACACGTGAGGTTACCGATAAAAGAACGATGAAAGTACTTTAGATAAAAACATTATGAATAGTACAACAATTCAGTTTCTGTTATTTTTTTCATTACACGTAAATTGTTATGATTTTAAAAGAAATAAAAGGCCGTCGTTAAGAGTAACGATCGTCTTTGTAAAACTTTCGGATTTTTAAATCCAATTTTTTAAAAATAAGAGTATAGTTTATTTTATTCAATTCCTAGCCTTCCCTCCCCCTTTCCAACTTAGACCCTACTCCTAACTGCCCCCCCCCCCTCCCACCCCCGAGCTGAATAGTTTTTGATGTTCGCCTATTAGAAAAATTGCTCTTGCGATTTGTTCGTTTTCGTGTCGGCTATAGAAAGATTCGGTCGTTTATCGTTAACACGGCACTCGGTGATGATGTGCTTTCAGTCCTTGGCTGGGCAGGCTGGCGGAGGAAACGTTATTAGGTTAAGACAGGTCGCTTCTCTAGAATATATTAGTACAGGTCATTTTACTACATCATATTAGTTAGGGTATTTTAATAGGTCATGTTAGTACCGGTCATTTCAGAAGATCATGTTAGCTCTGGTTAGGTCTGGAATAGGTGAGGACCGGTCATTTCACTAGATTATGTAGGGACCGGACATTTCACTAGAATATGTGAGGACCCGTCATTTCAGAAGATGACTATGACTATTGGAACAACGGCACGGCTGTTTATGGAACTATGACTATTGGAACAACGGCACGGCTGTTTATGGAACTATGACTATTGGAACAACGGCACGGCTGTTTATGGAACTATGACTATTGGAACAACGGCACGGCTGTTTATGGAACTATGACTATTGGAACAACGGCACGGCTGTTTATGGAACTATGACTATTGGAACAACGGCACGGCTGTTTATGGAACTATGACTATTGGAACAACGGCACGGCTGTTTATGGAACTATGACTATTGGAACAACGGCACGGCTGTTATATGAAACAATGACTATTGAAACAGCTGTACTCTGCGACCTTTCGGAGGGTAAATACGTACATATCGTGCTAGCTGTCACAAACATGGCTGTAAATTTGACCGTTGACTGACCCGAACGTAAGTTTAGATCTCCCACTAGGTTCACTTCATGAGGGTTAAAACCATTGGTAGATGCGACGCATGCGCAGTGAAACAACAGGACCGCTTTACCTGATTGGATAGAGACGCCGCCTCGTGAATAAAACAGTAGCGACGAAACTTTTGTTTTATATACGTATTTTGTCACATTAGGGAAAAGAAGCTAGGGAGCAGGTAGTCGCACGGGAAGGCGAAAAACTCGCGTGTTTTTGTGTACTAGAGTTGCCTCATGAGGGAGACAGGACCTAAAGAGTAGGTGATCGCACAAAGTGCAGGATGGCGACAAAAACGCGTGTTTTTGTGTACTTGAGTTGCCTCATGTGGGAGACAGAACCTAAAGAGTAGGTGGTCGCACAAAGTGCAGGATGGCGACAAAAACGCGTGTTTTTGTGTACTTGAGTTGCCTCATGTGGGAGACAGAACCTAAAGAGTAGGTGGTCGCACAAAGTGCAGGATGGCGACAAAAACGCGTGTTTTTATGTACTTGAGTTGCCTCATGTGGGAGACAGAACCTAAAGAGCAGGTGGTCGCACAGGGTTCATGGTGACAGCAAAAAGTTGTTGTTGTGTGTTAGCTCAATACTTTCACCGCATCAAGAAATCGGACGCGAAAGAGTAGGAATTCACACAGGGTAGTGGGCTGTAATAGACGGAGAAAAACACCACAATACATCTAATTTAAAAAAAAATAGTATATAGATGTGAAAATTATAAGCTTCTTTATAATTGAAAAATATTATCTGTTTAAAATTATTTTGTCAACAAGGATATAATTTTACTCTAAAACATTTATCTATCGTAAACAAGAATTGTAAGCACCATAGGTTCAGATTTCTGATCGATGAAAACGCTAGTGACAGACACGTTAACCCTACATTTCATCATCTTTTCCTTTTTGTGCCTATGACACTTGGGGCCGCCACAGAAAGCTCCGTCCACTTTACCGTACATTTACCAGCACACAATGATTTTTTTTTTGCTACTTCTTTAAATAAATAATTATGAAATAATAATGAACGGTTGAGGAAGAGGCAAAAACAGCTGGGCTCTCATGGGCACAGATTAGAGGAGCAGCCCAAAACCGAGTCCACTGGAGATGTGTGGTTGCAGCCCTTTGCTCCCCAGGGGCCATAAAGGGGTGATGATGATGAATGAAGATAAAGTTCGTTTTAATATCACCCATACAATGTTAATGTAATTTATGTTAACCATGTTGAAATAAATACTTCTAAAAACACAGGACAATTAGAGTTAGGAGTTTATGAACACTTTTGTTTCTATGATGAAATACTTCATTTAAAAGAGCGTATGCATATATTTAATTTAATTTTTTGTTGTGAGACCTCGACATTTGGCTAGATGAATTACGAGAAAGGAAGTGTTAAGCAATAATTTTATAATGTATAACAAATATATACTGTTTTGTGAGTCAGCCAATGTTGTATATGGATATAAGTTAAAAGAGTCAATATATAAAATAATATATTTTCTGATATTGAAGGTGGCGAGGAAGGGGTGGGGGGGGGGGGGTGGGGGTGGTAGTTTATTTTTAAAAAAGAGATGTCCCAAATCATTTTTTCGGGAATCTTTTTTTTTCTTCTGATTTTTGCTAACGGATTTTTAAATATTTTTAAAAAAATACCACCACACGAAATCCCTTAAAACTCAACTGTCACCACGTGGAGCTACCTGTTATAGTTCTATAAAGCTGTGTATTTATTTAATAAAATCTAAATAGTTTTATACGCATGGCAGGCTCCTAAACGAACTTCATACACCGCAACGCAAACGTCGGAGCTATGTTTTGTTTCTGTTTTTAAAATTGGCAACCTTATGCAGAAAGTATGGCAAGCCATTAAATCATATGTTCTCTAAATCATCCTGTCAGTTTTATTATTTTAGCATGCAAATGAGGTCACTTTGTTGACAGAAAACACGTTTAGAGAGACATCTTTCAAATATGGTGTTTCTATTAGTAGGGTTTCTTTCTGACACTTGCTTCGTGAGGGCAGTGAAAACTGTTTGGGTGGGTTTGGGGGGGGGGGGGGGGATGGGATATATATGAAATGTTCGGGGTGGGGGGTGGTAAAAGCTATTTATATTTAACAGTTATATGCCAGTAATATTTTATCTGTAGCAATAGCATTAATATCGGAAATATTTTTAATTGTATCTTTAATACATATTTTTAAAAATATACATAAAAACTATAAAACTAATATCTGAAAATATATACTTTCAAATACTTTTTAGAGCTATTACGTCTATCCCGGCTAATTAGGTGTTGTTTTTATTTTATTTTTATTTTTTATTTTTGTTTGTGCTAAAATATTCAAAACGGTACATTTAACATACATTTGGGTATTAAAGCGTAGTCCATTTTAGAGTCAAATAAGAGTTGCTAGATAGTGTTGTTTCAAAAAAAAATTTGCTTTTTTTTCAATCTGCCAGCTTGCTTTTTACTAAAAGAGAAGTTGATCAATTTTATATTTGCCAGTTAGCATTGTTTAAAAACCAAATTCAAATATATTCAAACAATATCCAGCTAGCAGTTTTAAAATACATATTTGAAATATTTTATATGTGTCAGTTTAATTCCGAATTCGAACAGTTTTATAAAAATCTACCGATTAAATTCAATACTACTTCCCTTTGTAATTTAGACTAAAATAACAAACTAGTCTTCTTTTTAAGAAAACAAATTAAACATTTACTCAAGTAGTACTTAAAAAAACATCGCAATCAAGCTTTAGGTTTCTAATACCTTGTTACACACGTTTTGAAAAACATTTTTAAAATCGATTTCATATAAAGACTTTTTATTTCAGTTAGGGAAGAAAAAAAAACCTTTCTAATAAAACTTAAAACAAACCTTAAAAAGTATCTGCATATTATATTAATGTCAAACGATTCTTTTCCAGTAAAAGAACATTTAATCCAAAGAGAGACGGTAACTATTCATTTTTTTTTGTTGCAAAGAATTGAAAGCTTAAAACGTGCACTTTTACACATTTTTAGAAAGCGTTAAAGACTGTATTAAATATTCAAAAGATTCTAAATTAAGATTTAACTAATCAATAACTTAACAGTGGCACAAAAAACTAAAATAATCGATGGTTGGTAAGAAACCACGTGATAGGTCAACTAAACAGATTTTTAATTAATTAACAGCTAAACTTAACTTGAAAAATGTTTTAAGAATAAGTTAACTAGGTATGTAATGACGCAGTTGTCAATCTTTTATACATATATATATACATATATATATATATATATATATATATATATATATATATATATATATATATATATATATATATATATATATATATATATATATATATATATATATAAACAAAAAGTAAAAAAAAATGATAACCATTTAGCAGCCCTTCCCCTCCCACACACACAATCAACCGATTGTATTTCAAGCCTAACATATCTAATGACAAACTAATAAAGACCACTATATCCTCCAAATAAATTGGGTTTTTATGGGTTTTTTTCCCCGTTGTTTCTAAAAAAGTTTTTTTATCAAATGTAAGCTAAACTTCTCCCCCACGCAAAGATACTTTAAACCAATACACAAACGTCTATCGCATTGTTTCTGACTCACACGAAATCCCACCAGCGATTCGCCAGCCACAAAATTGAAAACAATCCCGTCTATCACAACATCACGGTGGGAAGGGGATGAAAAAGGGGATGAAAAAACCCGGTTACTGGGTTCAACCTGGTTTGGGTTCCAGGAACTTTCCAATCGTGATTTACCAGACGGCCTTTGAAGCGAAGATCATCTTTAAATCGTGATGGGATTTCCCCATGAGGCCATTCTCTGGGTCATCAGACTGTCCGCTGTCCAGGATCTCCCAAAAGGACATCAACAAGTTTTTTTGTTGTTGTATTTTTCTAAATCGGCTTACCTTCCTTGTCGCGCAAGAACAAAAAAAAAACAAAAACAAAAAAAAACTTTTATTTCATGTTGTAAAATGGTGCATGTAAACATTTTATTGTGAAATTAAGAAATTACTCAAGCAAAGATGAAACTTGTGCAGCCAACCTTGTCAGGTGCCTCCGATGTCTTGCAGATGACCTGTTCATTCCAATATCCGCCATCCATCGTACTCGTTATATTGGAAATACGTCTGACCCAAACAGCTTGAGTTGTCTAGTGCGGTGTTCGCGCAGTGCCGACGTCCACGAAGTTTAAACTTTCAGCAGAGGTTCCTAAAAAAAGAAGCTGCTGTACTATCTTTATATATAATTCTCTTCTTGGAGACGATAGAAAACACCAAGCTGTAAGCGCGCTCCCTACCATCCCTACATGGTCTGGTGAGCTGTGGTTCAAGCTAAATGTTTACAATCGTAGAGCCGGGTTTAGTGACGACTATAAGGAGCAGATAATTTAGTTTGAAACGATTTTAAACTTAGGGGAGGTAACTAAGAGGAGTTTACTTTCACGGAGGGGGGGGGGGGGGGGGGGGGGGGTAGGTAGGGATTTGGGGAAAGGAGAGGGGTTATCGTCCTTAACGAGCTACTAATAGTGTTTTAAAGCAAATATTTTCAGTGGCAGGGTTGGTACTGTCGAATTCACAAATTATGAATTACTGAAAAGTAGAAAATAAAACAACTAAATAGCGGCGTGTCATACCCCGTGGGTCGGCTCGTTTTTTTATAACTAAATAATTTTTTTTTTAAGAATTGTCAAATAACCCGTACGTTTAATTAAAACAATTTTTTTTGTTCATTTTTAATAAGCCCCAGAAATTTAGGAAACACTTCTCAAATATTAATTATGTAGGAAGATCTATTCATTATTATGAATCTTTAGTACAATACTAAATTGTTAACTTAAAAAAAGAAGTTTTGTAGAAAATGTACGTAGGCTTTCTATTATTTCTGTAACAGTTTTATTGAAGAGTTATTGTAGTCACATCACCCACACCCCCACCCCCTCCTAGAGTTGAGAACGAATATGTTTCCCATGTTTTCCATTCAGTGCTAAGGTCTTTTTCACACAGACATGTCTTTGTTAAATTACTTAATTTGTTGAAATATCAGTATATAAATTGCGACTGAAACGTATATCAAACATCAAAATACATGAATATATCTCTAAGTGCACTTGCATTGATAATATACAAACACACACACACGCACACACACATACACACACACACACACATATATATATATATATATATATATATATATATATATATATATATATATATATATATATATATATGTATATATATATATATATGTATATATATATATATATATATATATATATATATATATATATATATATATATATATATATATATATATATATATATATATATGTATATTATATATATATGTATATGTATACTCATATAAAACATTTATAAATGTTATTTTCGTATTTGTTAGTGTACATATGAGGAGTTGATTACAGGGAAAAATCGAAATTACATAACCTCACACAGACACCCTATTACATACAGTGTGAACGGCGGAGGCGTCGTATTCTAATGTAAAAAACCATTTATTTCCTCGCTCAAAAAGTGGAATTAGCAACAACTTTTTTTCCCTCTTTGCACCGTAAGCCACCGCGTTAAAATGCTGAAAACTATACACCTGGGAGCTGACACCCCCCTCCTCCTCCTCCTCCACCCCCGCCCGCCTGTATTGATCCATTTGTCTGATGCGGATCGAGTATGGTGTGATCAAAGTGTTCCATCATTTTGTTAGCTGTTGGGGGTGGGGAAGTATGGAGGTGGGACAGTCGGTATTGCGTGTACGCACGTGGATCACAAGGTACCCACAGGTGAGTAAAAATGGAATCATTAGTCGACAGGTTAATGGATGGTGCGTTGTTCCACAGACATTAGTTTGCTTGATACTTTTTTTTTTTTTGTTGTTCCACGTCATCGAGATATTTTTTTTTCCGAGGTACGCATACGCTTTCTACTTGAAACGAAGCTTGTGATTGGTTGAAAATAAGCCTAACTACGTGGCACAGAAAAACAACAAAATTTACATAAATAAACAATTTAATCTGATCGGGGGCGGGCAGAATTTTCCTACTAAATTAAAAAATACAAGTTCTATTTAGATGGAATGTACTCATTTTTAATTGAAATAAACAATTCAAATATTTCGTAGGCGGAAGCATGTTTTTGACATTGTAAGTTGACTCTCCTTGCTAGGGTTTCTTATTTATTCAAAAACGTGTTCAATTTTATATCAAATTTCGGTTGCACAAATAGAACGTTTTTAACTTCAAACATACTGCACGTTTTACTAACTTAAACATATAATCAGCGAGAAGGAGAAAGTAAAATTTATCCCAGAATTTCGAGGTTAATCTTTTGGTGATCAATTCGTCCGTCTTGATAAGTACGTTGAACCTTAAGCTCCAATCAGTTCAAAAAGGCAAGGATGGATGGGAAAATTGTTCTGGCCAACCAGTTGTTGTGTGTGAGTTTAATCACAAAAACATTATGTACTACTGTTTAGGGCTTTTTCTTTAGAAATGTGTGGATTTGTTGCTATTTGTTTATAACAGTTGATATCTCAAGTGTGATTGTATTTATTTGTTTGTGACAATATATCTATAGGAGTTGATATCTCAGGTGTGATTGTAACTATTTGTTTGTGGTCGAGTCGGTAAAGCTCATGGTTGCTAAACCGAAAAAGTCTCGAGTTCGAAACCTCGGGCAGATGAGGCTCGTTAGCTGGGGACAGCCACTCTTCTAGGAGAGACAACTCCAAAATAAAACAACTGCTGCCTTGTAGTTTGTTCTTGGTTGGACAAAGGCTATGGAAGCAAATCCAAAAAGAAAAGCAGGCTGAAATCGGAGTCAATGGCCTCAATGGCGCATAACCAGTTGACACGTAATCCTTAATTGTGATGGAAGCATGATCGAGTCGGCAAAGCTCATGGTTGATAAATTCGAAAAAATCTCGAGTTCAAACCCTCTGTCAGATAAGGCTCGATCCCTCCCAACACTAAAAATTAAGAACGAAGAAGAAGAAGAAGAAGTTTGTGACAATATATCTATAGGAGTTGATATCTCAGGTGTGATTGTAACTATTTGTTTGTGACAATATATCTATAGGAGTTGATACCCCTGATATGTCTGTGACTATGTGTCTAAAATGTTATTGGCAGCTTATGCATGTCTGTGACTATTTGTCTAGAAGTATGTCGACCTCTCATTTTGAGGTAGAATGTTAGAGCATTATGTTGTCAAGGCTAAAATATCGAGTTCAACGATTTCGTAATATAATAACCTTAATAGTAGCCGGATGATTTCATTATTTCAAATTAGCATTCATCGAATTTTTAAACATTTAATGATATATTTTTAATGGTATATTTTTTAAGAATTTTAAAAGGACCGTACATAATTGAAATTGTTTACAAATTGCTTTAGTCTTCGACACCCACTGTAATGGAGTGACCCACTATACGCATTGTCATGTGATGAGTCAATGTATCACATGATTCACGATACCAATCTTCTTCTGGTTAAATTAGTCTAAACCCAGCTTCACAAAACTGTTTCATCAGATCCCGTTAGACTAGCCACACCCCACGCATTACGATATCGATGAATCTCTCTGATCCCAATCACTTGCGTGGGTGTGCTGAGACTCGGAGGTTTTCACAGAGAAATATTTCTATTCCAGCAGTCTGTTAAAACACGATTTCGTTCTAGTCTGCTGACCCAGACTAAAGAGAAATCTTGTCTAGAAGTTCGTGTAAAAAAAAAACAAATAATTCATAAGATTCTTTTTTATTATTATTATTCTCAAACACATAAAGTAATTTTTAACTCGAAATATATACAAACATATATATATATATATATATATATATATAATTTGTAAATATATACATAAATGTATAAATATATATGTATATGCGTACAAGTGTATATGAATGTTCTGGGGGTATATATATATATATATATATATATATATATGTGTGTGTGTGTGTGTGTGTGTTCGTGTGTTCGTGTGTGTGTGTGTGTTCGTGTGTGTGTGTGTGTGTGTGTTCGTGTGTTCGTGTGTGTGTGTGTGTATGTGTATAAGCTATAAGCGAAATATATGTTCGCCAAGTTTCGGCTAAGATGGGCGATCGTTATAGATAAAAACACCAAAAATAATATAAATTAATGGGGCGAACTTGTGTTAATCCTGTTTTGCTAGAATTAGAACAAAACTCGTTAAAAAATTTAAACCAGTTCGCTTGGCTAAGATCAATCCTGAGCTTGATATACGTAAAAATGTCTCCCATATTTTAAAGAACAAACAAGCAAAAAAAAAAATATGGGCCTACATTTCATCCATTGTTCGTTGACCCGTCATTTAAAATAAAAAATACGATTTTATGCTACATATTTTTAGGATAATACAAACATTGTTGAAGTTAAAATTCGAATATAATTAGACCATAAACATATGATAAAAACTTATGGAAACTGGAGAAATATTTCAAACACATTTCTAATTCGAAAAAAATATCACATAGACATATTTAAATATATATATATATATATAAATGTAGATAAATATAGATATAATTAGCGGGCGAAAATAATTTCACCCGTATTATTTATCGTCCTTTTTTTATACATTCCTTTATAAACTTAAAGCAAACAATGTTTTAATTATGATTTGTTAATTTTCTATTTCAGAACAACTGAAGCTAAGATTCTGCTTATAAGAATGTATTTTCCTATTAACATCACATTATCTGTGACTATTAAACTAGAGTTGAATGTTGTTAGGAACTTAATATGATGGTCATACATCTTTCTATACATATGTTTTAGTCAATGTTATTCAGCATCAGTCATCTTTCTTCAGTCAATGTTGGTCAGGATCAGTTAATTTTCTTCAGTCAACTTTCTTCAGGCTATATTGACAAGCATCAGTCAACTTTTTTTCATTGCCTTATAATAAGCATAATTCAACTTTCTCGAGTCAATCTTGGTCAGCCCCAGTCAACTTTCTTGATTCACTGTTGATAAGCATCATCCGATGTCAACTTTCTTCACATACAACTGCTATGAACTTCTCACATTTAGCTACTTATTCAATCTATAACCAAGCAGAGTTTCTTCCAGGCATCTCTTCGGCGAAGAAAGTCTACCGCCCCCACCCCCCAACGAGATGGATTTTATATAGTAAACATACACTTCCACTAGTGACCGCCCCCCCCCCCCCCGAAAATTTCAAGTGCTCCTCCCCCCCCCCCCTCCCCCCTCCCGGAGAAAAAGTCTGGAAGAAACACTGTAACCGAGTCCACTTGTTTAGCGCGAATGTCCGTTGTATCTTTCTTGCATCCATTCCCAGAGCTTTCCTGACTATATTTTTCCTGTTACACCCCCAGTAGTTACTAATTGTAATATTACAAGCTCTATGGAAAACACGATAATTTTACTAAAACATTTTAAATCTATTTTTTTTTTAATTTCTTAACTACCACACATCATATTTTTTTATCTTATAAGTCAAATGTCTTTCCAATAACTAGATCAACTAGATATATTTTTGTTGGATATTTAATACAAAGATTTTTTTTAAGACAAAGGGCAGGCTAATTTAGCTCCGCCCCTCTGGCTATTAACATAATTTATATATTTAATCCAACACAATTAGTAGCCTACCCATTTTTTATGATAATCACAAGATGACCTAGAGAACCATGAACCTTGAATTAAAATCTCAAATGGCCTCACGTTTTCTGTAAGTGGAGTTGCTGACTCGCTAAATATGTTCGCAGACTAGTGTTTCGTTATTTGATATTTTAGAAAGTTTACTGTCGCCGTCTCGTTTGTGTTCGGCTGGCTATTTCGTGTCAAGGATGAGAGAGTTTAAATAGCCTGAAATTAAACTTTGAATTTCAATTTTGTTTTGTTTTCTTTTAGTGTTAATGTGTGTTATTTTGGGATACCGATGACGTCAAAGGGTGTATTTGTTTGTTTGTTAGGAGACAGGTTGATGATTCTGGGGGCTTGGCTTTCACCGGAATGATCGCGTACTTTTGTATATTTGTCTACAGGGTTTCTGTGAATTGTTCTTGTCTTTGCTGGTATTATTGTTTTTACTTAACTGTGGAGGTTAGCTGTGGGACATTGACAGGTTTTTGGATACTATGGGAGATGGTTATTGCAAAGATGTTGATACTGGCTACTGATACAGTTGGTTATTGCATATGTGGTCATTCAAGGTTACTGATGAAGTTAATTATTACATAGGTGTTCATTCAAGATTACTGATGCAGATAAATATTGCAATGTTGTTGATGTAGGTTGCTGATGAAATTAGTTATTTCAGATGTGTTGATATTGGCTAATAATGTAGTTAATTATTGCAAACATGTTGCTATTCCATTGTCCCTTATCATATGGTTGAACAAAGGCTATAGAAGCTAATCGAGAAATAAAAGCAGGAGGTAGTGGCTCATAACATATTACCTTGTATTACTTAATTATGTTGTAGGAGATCACCATATGGCTCATAACATATTACCATATAATAGTTAATTATGTTGTAGGAAATCGCCTTCAATAACACAAGCAAGCACCAAGAAAAAGAAATACGCTTGTTTTTTTTTTTTTTTTTTTTTTTTTTTTTTTTTTTTTTTTTTTTTTTTTTTTTTTTTTTTTTTTTTTTTTTTTTTTTTTTTTTCTGTTATAAAAAGTTAAGAAGAGTGTGGATATGTTTTATGCCTATGTAGTAGTAATCGTATTTCATGACAGGTTGGTATCAATACACGCAAGTGGTGTAACCATAAAAAACATCCGATGATTTTAAAATCCACTCCATCAATAGCCAGTTACCAGAAAGTCGGTTAAATTGATCATCACTCAAAGAATCGATAACATAATCAATGACTTTGTTTACCGAAGGATCGTGAACTACGTACAAGGGACTGCATGCAATATTCAAATTTAAGTTTACCATGGTGTTCAGTTTTATTTGAATACAGGCTGGAATATTTAAAGCAATAAAATTCGACAGCTCTAGATTTTATTGTATAGTTTTCGTTTTTAATTCATATTTGTAAATTTCCTTTTTGTTGTATTTATACACAAAAAAAGGGAAATTTACAAATAGTTAATAATAATAGATAGTCATAATGCATAATCAAAATAGATTATAATAAATCAGAGGGGGAGGGTTGGTGGGTTTTACCATAGGATGGGGGTTGACATGTGATAATCGATCTAAGTGACAACGCCACTTTGTTAATGACTGGAGGAAGGGCGGGGGGGGGGGGGTAATTGATAGGGGGTAAAGTCCCAGATCCGCTTGACAGGGTGCTTTTTTGTTGTTATTTATGTAAAATAGTTTGATTATATTTCTCTAATATCAATATTAACAACATTTGCAGTATTGGGAGGTTGGGACAGTGTGCGAGAGAATAAGTTTCATTATTAAAATTAAAAGTGAACTTCATAAAACAGAATTGTGAAATGTACTCAATGTCAATTTGATATTCCTGATGTCACTAAAAATTATCAAACGTTTGTATTCTCATAATTCTCCCAACCACATGCTGTAATCTAGGTGAGCACTAATTGTCGGCGGTCATCTTCTGTAAAAATTTATATCGTATCTTGCTAAACCAACGATTTTAAAATTTGATTTCATCCTTTTGAAAATATTTTTTTTTTCAAAAGCACGCTTTTTTTCTGAATGTAGAAAAAACAACAATACATGTTTAATGTTTTTGAATGAATTCGTTTTAAATTGTTACACATCTTTTTTATTGTAATCAAATCTGCTTGACAACGTCAGGACAATGAGTCATAGACTTTATCGGCATCGTCTGCAGCTTGTCATTCTTTCACAGACCAGCCATTTCTTACACGTCTGCTTGCAAAATTTTAATTCACTCTTTCAGACCTGTGCTCTTGCACAGGTTCGCTTTTTAATTTCCCCAACCTGAGCTAGGTACCTAATAGAGCTGAGTAGGCTCAATGACATTATACATCCTTGATAACCAGAGTTCCAGGTAGCAGTCGTGCGCCCTACCTCCCGGCCACTCGAGCTGACATTTAGACATTAAACTTTTGAATACTCTTGAAACACAAAACCCGTGATATTTTAGGAAAACGTATTTTTGTTACCACATTTAGCAGTTTACGACTAGTACATTTTAAATTAATTCTCTTTGTAATTCTATAAAATAACAATTAATTCTTAAACAAAGTCCCGTACGTTTTAAAAGAAATCAAGTTTTCCTGATTATTGACCCCTCTGTTTTCAGAAACACGTAGATTTTAATATATTTTTTTTAACACTTGTACTTTGTTTTATTTATAGGTCGACAAAAATAAAACTTAAGTTGCTCGTGTATCTGATCTAAATGTTACAAACCAGTTGAGGACTTGGAATGTGATTGGTGAAAGGGCTAGGGGGTGTTAATTAACCGGTAAGGATTGTTAGGTAGTTTGTGTATGGAAGGGATTTCTGGCCGGGGTCGTATAGGGAAGGGTTTTTTAGCCATGGTTTTTTTGTAGGGAGGGTTTGTTGGCAGGGGTTTATGTAGGTAAGGGTTTTTTGTAGGGAGGGTTTTTGTGACCGGGGTTTATGTAGGGAAGGTTTTTTTGTAGGGAGGGTTTTTGTGGCAGGGGTTTATGTAGGGAAGGGTTTTTTGTAGGGAGGGTTTTTGTGGCCGGGGTTTATGTAGGGAAGGGTTTTTTGTAGGGAGGGTTTTTGTGGCAGGGGTTTATGTAGGGAAGGGTTTTTTGTAGGGAGGGTTTTTGTGACCGGGGTTTATGTAGGGAAGGGTTTTTTGTAGGGAGGGTTTTTGTGGCAGGGGTTTATGTAGGGAAGGGTTTTTTGTAGGGAAGGGTTTTGTGGCCGGGGTTTATGTAAGAAGGGTTTTTTGTAGGGAGGGTTTTTGTGGCCGGGGTTTATGTTGGGAATGTTTTTTCACCAGGGTTTATGTGGGGAAGGGTTTTTGTAAGGAGGGGTTTTGTAGCCGGGGTTTATGTAAGAAGGGTTTTTTGTAGGGAGGGTTTTTGTGGCCGGGGTTTATGTTGGGAATGTTTTTTCACCAGGGTTTATGCAGGGAAGGGTTTTTGTAAGGAGGGTTTTTGTTGCCGGTGTTTATGTAAGAAGGGTTTTTTGTAGAGAGGGTTTATGTAGGGACTGTTTTTTTCATCAGGGTTAATGTAGGGAAGAGTATTATGTCCGTGGGTTTAGGTAGAGAATAGTTTTATCTCCGCAGGTTTATAATGGGAGGGTTTTGTAAAGTCTCGGGTTAACATAAGGGTTTTATGGCTCGGGGTTTATGTATGTAAGGGTTCTATAGCTGGAAGTCACTCATTAAAACAAATAAATTCACTAACAAAATACATCATGAGTTTTGGTTTCTTTCACTTCAACCAACGAGGATTGTTTTGTGTTTAAAATTATCCTAATCCTGATGTACTTGACAAGTTTTTTTCCTATCCATCCCCATCTGTTTATTTAAAAACGTGGCTTTGTTTTTAAAAAAACTATTGAATTGTATCGGATTTCAAATATCAGCGGCGGTCACTAATCTCTTTAAGCTTTAGTCTGAGGTCTAGTACAACGATTTAGTTCGTTTCTTAGTATTTACTGATGAATCTTTAATTCATCGCAATCCCACGTAGTGTTAAAAGCCTTGTCCTCAATTAATTTACCCGATCGGAACCATTTAAAAGCAAATTTACCGGGCGATGGAGTGTGTTGACAGTTTGAGAACCTTCACAATGGAACCAATCCGTAATGGTTAACTTTTGCCTATAAAATATAGAAAAGACAAATTAAAATCTACTTTAATCAAACAAAAAAAAAGGATATTCACCTCTATTTCAATATTTTATAAATAGATTTTTGGAAATTCCAACCATATTTTTTGGATTGAATATTTTTAAAAACCCATTCAGTTATATTTATTATATTAGAAATATTTATCTGTCAGATGTATTTTAAAAGATGAGGTAAAAATGTTAGTTTTGAGCAAGAAGATTGAACACACATGTGCCAATTACATCGGCCAAGTTTAAAAAGGCATCAGGTTTTTATTTGCTTATGTCACATAAAATGTTTATAAAAACATATTTTGTTTTCTGAAATTATTACACAACATATTCATTCATTCATTCGTTCATTCGTTCATTCATTCATTCATTCATTCATTCATTCATTCATTCATTCATTCATTCATTCATTCATTCATTCATTCATTCATTCATTCATTCATTCATTCATTCATTCATTCATTCATTCATTCATTCATTCATTCATTCATTCATTCATTCATTCATTCATTCATTCGTTCATTCGTTCATTCGTTCATTCATTCATTCATTCATTCATTCATTCATTCATTCATTCATTTATTCATTGATTCATTCGTTCATTCGTTCATTCGTTCATTCGTTCATTCGTTCATTCGTTCATTCGTTCATTCGTCCATTCGTCCATTCGTCCATTCGTCCATTCGTCCATTCGTTCATTCGTTCATTCGTTCATTCGTTCATTCGTTCATTCGTTCATTCGTTCATTCGTTCATTCGTTCATTCGTTCATTCGTTCATTCGTTCATTCGTTCATTCGTTCATTCGTTCATTCGTTCATTCATTCATTCATTCATTCATTCATTCATTCATTCATTCATTCATTCATTCATTCATTCATTCATTCATTCATTCATTCATTCATTCATTCATTCATTCATTCATTCATTCATTCATTCAATCATTCATTCATTCATTCATTCATTCATTTCATTCATTCTTGTATTCATTAATTAATTAATTCATTCATGCATTCATTAATTCATTTATTCATTCGTCCATTTGTTCATTCATTCGTCCATTTTTTCATTGGTTAATATTTAAGCTCTTTAGTCTCGTAAGCTAAGTAAATGGTGTTTTTATCGTTGTAAGTTTACCAGACAAGAAAAGAAAACTCATGTCAAATTACATGACATGGGTGAGTTGTGTGTTGACCACAATCACGTTGAAAAGATAAACTTGGGTCATTTGAGAGGCTGACAAGGCAGGGCAGGTCGAATGGGAGACCACAGGTTTGCTAACCCAAAAATCCCTAGTCCGGAACCCCTGGAAAATAACCTTTGATAGCTAGTGTAAGGAACAGAACTATGATTCAAAACTCGGAATTCAAACAGCTGCTGTCTTGCTGATGTTCTTGGTTGAACTAAGTCTATCAAAGAAAAGAAGGCTGGTAAGTGAGTTAATGAAACCGATCGTGCATAACATCTTGATACGTAATGCTTTACTGTATTGGAATTCCCATCCAATATTTCAGCTGAAAACGAAGATGGATAAAAAAAAAATATCACGCGGTATTAACTCTGTTGGTTCATTGCTAGAGTAGAAGCAAGTCAACAGCAGTTAAATTACCAGGTTAACAGTTAAATTGACACTCACTTGAAGAGTTGAATTAACACGTTAAAACAACAGTAAATTAACTCGTCAACAACATTTAAACGAGCAATTCAAAAAAAGTTTAAATGAACAAGCAAGCAACTATTAAATCAACAAGCGGCATTTCAATCAAAAACTGAACTTTTAATCTACCGTTGACATTTTAAACAACGAGTGTCATTTAAATCAACAAATGACACTTAAATCAACAATGACACTTTCATTAACAGGTGACATTTTAATCAAGAAATGACACTTAATCAACAAATGACAATATTGTAATCAACAAATGACACTCAAATCAGCAGGTGCAACATCTGTAAGTCCACAAGTAATCCTAAAGGTGCCAGACTACATATTTCTGACTAAGATTTACTAGAAGCCAGACGGAAACAAACAACCAAATACATCTCGTCAACCCCCCCCCCCCCCCCTCCCCCGGGGATGATGCCAGCAATCTGCGGATGGACCAACAACCTCATCACGTGACCATAGTGACGTCACACGCGTCTATTTTGGTCTCGGTTTTAGTCAGGCTGTAATTAAAACAGTGTATGCCCTCCTACATAATTGATGGTTTATTGTTTACTTCCCTTTTAGGGAGTTGTTAAGTGGTTTCGAGTAGCTAAATCTAAACACACACTTGAACAAATGGTCTAACAATATTTAGACCTGATTTTTTTTTAAAATTAGGTATATTAAATATAATAGTGTAGACAGGGGGGGGGGGTTCGAGGTATGACCCCTCCCACCCCTCCCTCCCCTAGAACCCCAAAATGAAATCTGTCTAGCATTAAGTTTCCGCTGTTGTCAACAGTATCTCTTTACGTTTACTATTTCCATTTTGTAAGTAATGAAAACAACATGGGGGGGGGGGGGGAATTTAACAACTCCGCCTGACCGATTCCCGTCAACTTCACTAATTACGTGTTTAAACAACTCAATTAATATATTTCATCAATATTTTAGCAAGGTCTTAAACAGTTACTCGCGTTTGATTGTTTGAAAGGCGTCCCTTTATTTCAGGGATCCAAAATTTTATACTCCTAATTTTCAAATAACACCTAAACAAAAACAACTCAATTAAACGAAGCGAAAATCAAGATTTTGAAAGCACCAGCGTTGACTTTCATTGGATAAAATTAATACAGATTTTGCCATGAGAGGAGGGGGGTGGTGTATGTGTGTATATATGTGTTGTGTGTATATGTATGTCTATGCACCTGACTTTGAATTCTAAACTAGTTGTTATAATATATGTTGTAGTTTATACTACCATGATATATAACCCAATCAATGCGATCAGTGCTTCAATCTGTAAACTATTTCACCACTGCGGTAAAATCTAAGTTCGCCTCTCTTATTCTCTCCCTTGGTTATGCCCTCTTTTGTGAGTTCTGGTTAAAAAAAATCTCTCCAGCCTTTTGGTGAGTGATGGAACGTAGGAGTCTAATTAGGCTTTTAATTAAGATTACAGTCACGTGGTTCACGATGTTGATTGCGGAATTCTAGACAATTTCCTTTACCTCTTTAGAAAGTGATGAACTTTTATATTGTAACTTTTTTGTAACATATTATATGAACTTTTATATGAGAACTTTATTGTATCATATAATATTATATGAACAGTTCTATGACGGCTTTAACATAACATTATCTTATAAGAACTTTAGTATGACCTCTTTATTGTTACATATAATCTTATATGAACGTGTGTATGAGTTCTTTATGGTAACATCATCTTATATGAACTTTAGTATGACCTCTTTATTGTTACATATAATCTTATATGAACGTGTGTATGAGTTCTTTATGGTAACATCATCTTATATGAACTTTTATATGATAATTTTATTTTTTCATATAATCTTATATGAAATTTTGTGTGAGGTCTTTATTGTAACATATTATCTTATGTGAACTTTTTTAGCTTGTATTTATTAGAATGTATTATTTTATATCTGAACTATTTTAAAGCGTATTTATACAGTAAACTATCTTAACTTAATATCCTAGAGATCGTATTTAAATGACGTCATACTACTACGGAGTTTTGAGATTATCAGTGTATTGATAAAAGGAAGGGACGTTCATAAAATGTGTTAAACTGCAACTATGTTCGCCTATGGTTTCTTTTGTTATAAACATGTACAGAGTTTTAAAAAACTGTAGCTGTAATTAGGAATACAATGTATTCTAATGTTTTTGTTTTTCTCGTATACAGAGTATAGAGGGAATATTGTAATCGTGCACAACAATCACGTGAAACTTTGACAGTTGATACCGTTTAAGCCATATTGAAGAAATTGAGTCTTTTATTTAAATTTAAAGTTTTACCAGAATTAGTTAAGGGGAGGTCACTCTAGCTTTATTTTGTTTTGTAATTAAAAGCACCAGTTTTAATTTAGTTTTATTTTCTCTTTACTTAAAGTCACTGTATATAACAAAACATTTTTTTGTTAACAATTAACTCACTATTGGGATTAATGATTTCTTGTGACAATATATATTAAAGCCGAAGAACCTAACCACATTATTGTATCTGAGCACATGGGATAGTAGCAGTCTGTACAGATTTTTAAAAAATAAAGAAATTGTTTTATGCAATCGGTTTTCATTTCATTACGGACTTAATGTTAAAGCAAATAAATTTGTTACACATATTTGTTAAATACTATAAAAAACAAAATTAGGGTTCGTCAACCCTAGTTACCATGGGGCTAACCACAGCACAGTTGTGGGGCTGGGCCTAATGCCCAGCGGCTGTCAGCTGTCCAGGTCCGCTCTACTTCACCTATTCTCATTGTTTTGTTATTTTATTTAAAGTTGTTTTTGTTTTTACAGTATATTTTTTCTAGTTTTAAAAATAAAATAATGTAATTATTATGGAACTGGAGAGCCGCATACTGACATCAAAAGAGCCGCATGCGGCCCGCGAGCCGGAGGTTGCTGATCCCTGTACTAAATCTACAGCAAACATGGCAACTAACCTGACACTAACATGACACTAACCTCACACTAACCTGACACTAACCTAACACTAACCTGACACTAACCTGACACTAACCTGACACTAACCTGACACTAAGTTGACACTAACCTGACACTAACCTGACACTAACCTGAGACAAAAGAAATAACTGAAAATTTACTAATAGCCGTGTAATGATCTCATGTATATCAGAGGCGTAGCGACCCTTCCCGGCACCCGGGGACAAACTTTCGATTTGCACCCTCCCCCCCCCCTCCCCCCTCGAACTTTTGATTTGCACCCACCCCCCCTCAAACTTTCAATTTGTTTTTCAAACCCATTTTGGCGCCCCCCCCCCCCTAAGGTCGGCGCCCAGGGACATATGTCCCCCCCCCCCGCCCCCACCCCCCTCGCTACGCCTCTGATGTATATATTTTGCTTCATAAGTGCTATCATATTGATCAGGACCATTATTGCCAAAGAAGTACTAAATTATTACAGCATTATTTTTTTTTCTTTTGTCTCAATTAGCTGAAGAACTATGTTTTAAAGCAAGTTTTTCTTATTTACCTTTTACATTTTCGCGACTGTTCAAATTATGACACAGACTACACAAACATGTTGATGTATTTGTTTTATTTTTTTTTTAAGTTTTATTTTTAAAAAATAAGTAATCTCCCCTTACCCTCTATTTAAAATTTAAATGGATCAAATCTACGTCTCGCGCTATTATTAAGTTTTCTAGTCCGTCAATTTGTGAACAAAGCGATAAATCGATCGTTTGCACAATTATCATTCATTCACTTCCAACGAATTCGTGTATGTTGGGTCATTCATTGGTCATTTAACCGGCTCACAATTCATCCGCGGTAACAGGTCAACTTACGCAACTACGTGATTAACTCGGGATTCTTTTGTATTAGAAATCGAGGAGGGTGAGGCATGGAATTAATAGGGGTGGGGGTGGTGGGAAAACTCCACTCACGACCTGAGTGCTAGCGTGGGTGTGAGTGACTCTGAAAAAAAAAACCCACCCCCCAAAAAAAGTAAATAGCTTTTTATTCAAGAGTTGCTGCCCTTTTTATAAATTGCCTCCCCTTTTTATTAATGTTCTATAAATAGCTCGACTGGATCGGTTTCCACACATAACCCCCTACTCAACTGGATGACTTAATGATGTTTTAAACGTTCACATCGTGTCGACGACTCTTTAAAAATACACCACTGTTATATTTAGATAACTTTTTTTTAAAGCGTGCTTTATTGTACAAATTAAAACACTTTAGCAATTGTGAAATTCAATGAATATCAATAGGTTAATAAATCGTTTGTTTTATTTCACATTATATCAAAAGATTAATTTCTAGGGGCTACAGTTTTTTACTCCATTCTTCAAATTGAATCATTAGAAATTAACACGATTATGATTAAGTTGTTTTGACGTTAAGAAAATCGTGGAGTTAGACCAGAGGTCATGTTAAAGCTTCATCGAAAGGACGGCGACATAATATGATGAAAAGAATAGGGTAATGCACTGACCAAAGAGAATTGTATTGGCAGTATGGCATTGGGTTTTACAGTATGGTGTTGAGTGATATGTTAACTAAGTAGTAAATTTCCCTTTTGAAGGTAATGGAGGACTCTACTGACTTGAACCCGGATTCGAACTCGAGACTATAGGGTTAGCAGCCTAGCACTCTACCGTCAGGCCATGTCTGAATAAACAAACATTGTGTTTATAACAGGGCATAACGGTAACTAACAGGGCATAAGGGCAACTAACAGGGCATTGCATTAATAAACAATAACGGGATGGACGGCGGAACATTTATGGGATAGCAGGGCATCGTCAATGTAACATTGTATGTATGACAGGGCATTGCGTGGGCTACCGGGCATTTAATGGAAAAGAGGTATAGTGATGAAGATGGGCGTTCAGCGCATAGTTTGGCATTGTGATAAACTTAGGATGTCGTATTGCACACGGGCATCATACTTGTAACCAGTCACACTTAAAGTAGGGCGTTTCTGTGTGGGAAAAACGCATCATTAAGGGACTGAACTGTCACGACCTCTCATGCTGACAGATTTACTTCCCCTTTCCTGATGACACGTACGTGCGCTTTATTAATCTAGAAACTTGTAAATTTAACAAGCAATTAATTACCCACTACGCCCCCTCCCTTTATTGAACACTTATTGTTTTTTTTTCCAACCCATCTTTAATTATACATCCGTCAGTGTGTTATCCTAAATCTCATCCCACCAACTAAAGTTAAATAAAAATTATAAAAAACAGTTCGATGCTCTACAGTAAATGAAAGCCAAAATCGGTTATGTAGGGAGGGGGCGGGAGGGGGAAAGCCGTTTCTCATTGAGCCTCTTATCGAAAGTGGACGTCAGTCAGACGGTAGTCGACTGTCTTGGAGGTCTTGAGCTACTTCCGTTTGGTCACTGGCCAAGATAAACTTGTGACTGTCCTCCCTTAGGTAGAAGTACTAGTAGTACTCTGGACCTTTAGCACCGAGACATTGGATGTGTGTCAATGTATGTACGTATATATATATATATATATATATATATATATATACATATATATATATATATATATATATATATATA